>NW_024711101.1:0-35000 GCF_018991925.1 Homarus americanus | reverse complement strand
CTTGAGGAAGTGTACTGTATGTTATTATAAAGTGACATACATACATTACTATACATACATGTATACATACATACATATTACATTGCATAGCAGTACATACATACATACATACATACATACATACATACACACACAGATAACAATTCACGACCATCTGCAGGAAGTCTCACGCCTCGTTATCAGGGGCGAATAGGCGACAACAGACCTTAACGACGGCTCACTGAAAGGTCGAATTGGGGGAAAGACATAGTGATATAACCATAGTGAAACACCAAACTACAAGGTAATAGTTATGGTGAAACAGCTGGTGTGAAACAAAGTGAATTAGAGTGAAACAATGAAACTGTTTTATTGAAATATAAGTAAACAGTTGTAGTGAAACAGTTATAATGTAAAAAGTGAAACAGCTGCAGTGAAAGCGATATGTGAATAAAACAAATACCAGTACAATGATAAGCTGATATACCTGTAGAATAAATCACTCCGTGTCGGCTCTTCGGCTGGGGAGTGAGGAGCGGACGGAAGTAGAGATATTTGGGGAGAGGTCGGGGTGTAGTGGAGGAGCCTGAGGGTGAGGAGCCTGTGGGAGAGGTCAGTAGTGAGGAGCCTGTTGTGTGAGAGGTCGGGGTGTGTGAGGAGCCTGTGGTGAGAGGGAGGGTCAGGTGGGGTGTAGTGAGGAGCCTGTGGTGTGAGAGGGTCGGGTGAAGTGAGGAGCCTGGAGAGGGTCGGGTGGAGGAGCCTGTGGTGTGAGAGGTCAGGTGTAGTGAGGAGCCTGTGGGAGAGGGTCTGGGGGTGTAGGGAGGAGCCTGTGGTGTGAAGGCGGGTGTGAGAGTTGGGGGAGAGGCTGGGTGTGAGTGAGGAGCCTGTGAGAGGCTGGGGTAGTGAAGAGCCTGTGGTGAGTGAGACGGGGTGGTAGTGAGAGCGAGAGCTGTGGAGTGGTGAGAGGGACGGGGTAGTGAGGAGCCTGTGGTGAGAGAGGGACGTGTAGTGAGGAGCCTGGGTGTGAGAGGAGCGTGGTGTGAGTGACGGGTGTAGAGCGTGGTGAGAGGGACGGGGTAGTGAAGAGCCTGGCAGAGAGGGCGGGGAGAGGAGCCTGTGGGAGAGGGACGGGGTAGTGAGGAGCCTGTGGTGTGAGAGGAGGGGCTGGGTGTAGTGAAGAGCCTGGTGGTGAGAGGCCGGGGGTGGTGAGGAGCCTGTGGTGTGAGACGGGGGAGGAGCTGGTGTGAGAGGCTGTAGGAGAGCCTGTGGTGTGAGAGGGTCGGGTGTAGGAGGAGCCGGGTGTAGGGAGAGGGCCAGGGTGTAGTGAGGAGCCTTGTGTGAGAGGCCGGGGCAGTAGTGAGGCGTGTGGAGAGGGACGGGGTGTAGTGAGGAGCCTGTGGGTGAGAGGGACGGGGTGTAGTGAGGAGCCTGTGGTGTGGAGAGGGACGGGGTGTAAAGAGCCTGTGGTGAGAGGGCTGGTGTAGTGAGAGCCTGTGAGAGGACGGGGTAGTGAGGAGCCTGTAGAGGCCGGGTGTGTGAGGAGCCTGTGTGAGTGGACGTGTAGTGGGGAGCCTGTGGTGAGGTCGGGGTGTAGGTGGAGGAGCCTGTGGTGTGAGGGGCGGGGGTGTAGTGAGGAGCCTGTAGAGAGGGCGGGGGTGTAAGAAGAGCCTGTGGAGAGGCGGGGGTGTAGTGGAGAGCGTGGTGGGAGAGGGACGGTGTAGTGAGAAGCCTGGTGATGTGGCTGGGGTAGGGGTAGTGAGGTGTGGTGGGGGCTGGGGGTGGGAAGAGCCTGTAGGGTAGGTGAGAGTCGGGGAGGAGCCTGTGGTGTGAGAGGACGGGGGTGTAGTGAGAGCCTGTGGTGTGAGAGGGCAAAGGAGGGGGAGAATGGGGTGAGGAGCCTGTGGTGTAGAGGGGTGTAGTGAGGAGCCTGTGGGGTGAGGGGACGGGGGTAGGAGGAGCCTGTGGGAGGGGACGGGGTAGTGAAGAGCCTGTGGGAAGGGTCGGGGTAGTGAGGAGCCTGTAGAGAGGGGTGTAGTGAAGAGCCTGTGAGAGGCTGTAGTGAGGAGCGTGTGGTGAGAGGGACGGGGTGCTAGTGAGGAGCCTGTGGTGGAGAGGTCGGGGTGTAGTGAGGAGCGGTGGTGAGAGGGCCTGGGTAGTGAGGAGCCTGTGGGAGAGGCTGCAGTGAGAGCCTGTGGAGAGGGCCGGGGTGTAGTGAGGAGCCTGTGGTGTGAGAGGGACGGGGTGTAGTGAGGAGCCTGTGGTGTGAGAGGGCCGGGGTGTAGTGAGGAGCCTGTGGTGTGAGAAGGACGGGGGGTGTGAGAGCCTGTGGTGTGAGGGGGTCGGGGGGGGTGTAGTGAGGAGCCTGTGGGTGTGGAGAGGGACGGGGTGTGTAGTGAGAGCCTGTGGTGCGAGTGGGTCGGGGTGTAGTGAGGAGCCTGTGGTGCGTGTGGGTCGGGGTGTAGTGAGGAGTCTGGTGCGTGTGGGTCGGGGTTGTAGTGAGGAGCCTGTGGTGCGTGGTGGGTCGGGGTGTGTAGAGAAGCTTGTGGTGGAGAGGGCCTGGGGTGGAAGTGAGGAGCCTGTGGTGGGAACGGGTCAGTCAGTCAGTGTATCAGGAAATGTGTTCATAAAGCTGACTAACTCAACCATCAATAAGTACTTCAACAATTTTTACTGCTGGTGTATGAGGAAATATTATCAGGGGAAAACCTTCAGTGAAAGATTTGTTGAAGAAATTACTTGGAAAATTTAATGAATTTATCACTAAACAAAAAACTTGTGTTTATTTTACTAATTGAATGGAAAAATCTTCTCGCAAGAAAAATTCTCATGTAATAATTCAGAATTAAGACAATATAAAATAATTATAAATTTTGTCAATCTTTTTTAATGAACCTCAGACACTCGGGTAACTTCTGTATTTATTTCTCCTTCAGCTGAATGTATAAGATTTCTCTGAAAAAATAAATCGGTTCATCTTTAAGTTTAAAGAAATTGTAAGGTGACGTAGACTTACTCACAAAATTACCAACAAATACTTGGTAATCATATAAATAATTCACCAACTTCTTCTTTGGGAAAAATAGTACTTAGAAAAAGTTTTACTTTAGAATTAATTTTTCGTAAAAATCAAGATATTAGATTATATTGCAAATTATAACATACGTCTTTAAATTCCTCTCAGGTAACACTGACTGTATCTATCTTTTGTATCCTGGACATAAATTTGGGTAATAATAAATGTTTTAAGAACAACACAGTAAAGTTCCACTCAGTTGTTATCGTAACTTCAAGTATTAAAGTAAATTACAACCCTCTGAACACCACAGTATCACGACAAAGCAAGAGCATTAAGGACCTCTTGAATTAAATTCTATTTCACTACCAGGTGTTAAGGTAAGCTCATTTACATAACTACGTTGTGTTAACACAAGTCTCTGCTGTATATCTAAACAGGGTGCTCAATTCTCAAAGGTTCTGGCTTTAACTTCCTCCCTATCAGGTGATGGAGAGTGGATCAAACTGGTTCATTTATGTCTACTCCACATAGTCTCATAAGCCGCAGTTTAATAACCGTGTGAATACATGTAACCGATTCATAGCATTATTTTTCTTCATTTGTCCTTCTAACAGTCTCATTAATTGATTGTAATGAATTTATTTAATCTGATGGTAGATATGTTATACACATTATAAAATGGATTTTATTTGATTAAATTTGAAGTTAAACCTTTAGTTTTATTTGAAAGGATACAATTTTTATGTTATACTTTCAAACTGATATTGTTATATCATACTAAACAATTAACGGGTGGGGACATGAAGAAATTTTGATAAAAAAGTGGGGATGGTACTAAAATGGTTGGGAACCACTGTTCTAACTGGAACAGCATCCATAACCTACGATACCAAGATGGTGCCAAAATTACACAAAGACTTTCACGTTAGGAGGAAGACGTCTGAACATTATCTCAATGTTAAGCATCAAAAACATCTGCTGACTCTAGTTCTCTCGGGTTTCTTTGGCCTTTTACCATAAACGTAACGCTGGGGGTAAGACCAATCAACAGCGCCTGGAGTTTCCTTCCTCTTACCCTTCTTCTCTTCAATTGCGCAGTGACGTCTATGTAACTCTACGCCAAACGAACGTTTTCGCATTCTTCAATTGATACTATATCTTTTTCTTTGAACGCACAGTGTGCGCACAGTGTGTGGTCGATTTACTTGAGGGACTTTGTTATGTTCCAGGACGGTTGGACGAGTTCCAGGAGGACATCGTCGTATTCTAGCAAAGGTCTTAAACGTGTACCAGCAGGTCTTGATCGTGTTCCAGCGAGGTCTTGATCGTGTCCAGCAAATCTGGATCGTATTCCAGCAAGTTCCTGGACTGTGTTTCAGAGAGATCTTGCCGTGTGTTCCAGCAGGGATCTTTGTGATTCTAGGTCTTGGTCATTGTTTCAGCAGGTCTTGGCCGTGTTCCAGCAGGTCTTGCTGTGTTCCATGGAGGTCTTAATCGTTCCAGCAAATCTTTGATCGTATTCCAGCAAGTCTTTAACGTGCTTCTTGAGAGATCTTGCCGTGTTCCAACGGATCTTTTGTGGGATTCTATGGTCTGCCGTGTTCCAGCAGGTTTTGGTCAGTTCCAGCAGGTTTTGACCGGTGTTCCAGCAGGTTTTGCCGTGTTCCAGAGGGTCTGGCTGTGTTCCATCAGAGTCTTCAGACCCAATAGGCACGGATGTTAAGAGGGTAAATGTGCACGACCGTCAACATTAGATATTGCGGGAGTGGACTGTGGAGATGGCGATGATGGTAACGACGCTGCATTAGTGCAGCGACGCACGCCATAATGGAGCAGCAACACACGCCATAATGGAGCAGCAACACACGCCATAATGGGCAGCGACATTTGTTGGGCACGCCATAATGGTGCAACGACGCCATGAAGGTGCAGTGCCATATTGGTGCAGCGACGCACGCCATAATGGTGCAGCGACGCACGCCAAAATAGTGCAGCGATGCGCGCCATATTGGTGCAGCGACGCACACCATAATGGTGTAGCGACGGACGCTATAATGGTGCAGCGACGCTATAACCACTATCACTACCACCATTATGGACTGCACCAAAATTATCATTTCCAATACCACCACTTCACTATCACCACCATCCACCACCACTATCACTACTACCACCACCACTAATACCACTAAACAATCACCACCACCACTATCAAAATTATGACCACCAATATTATCACCAATAATACCACCTGCACACCACATTATAACCACCACCACTATCACCAATAATACCAACAATATTATCACTACCAATGTCTCCACCACCATCACTACCACCTCACCACTATCACTACCAATACCACCACCACTATCACCACCAATACCACCACCACTTATCACTATAACCACCACCATCACCAATACCACCACCACTATCACCACCAATACCACCACCACCACTATCACCAATTCAATACTACCACCACCACTATCACCACCAATACCAACCACCAACTATCACCACACAATACCACCACCACTATTAATTTATCACTACCAATATCACCACCACCACTATCACCACCAATACCACCACCACTACTATTCATATAACCACCACCACTATCACCACCAATACCACCACCACTATCACCACCAATACCACCACCACCACTATCACCACCAATACCACCACCACTATCACCACCAATACCACCACCACTTACACTACCACCACACTATCACCACCAATACCCACCACCACCACCATCACCACCAATACCACCACACCACTATCACCACCACTATCACCACCAATACAACCACCACTATCACTACCACCACCACCACTATCACCACCAATACCACCACCACTATCACTACAATACCACCACCACTATCACCACCAATACCACCACCACTAACACTACCAACACCTCACCACCACCACCACTATCACTACCAATACCACCACCACTATCACCACCAATACCACCACCACTATCACCAATACCCAATACCACCACCTTATAACCACCACCACTATCACCAACTAATACCCACCACCACTATCACCACCAATACCACCTACCACCACTATCACCACCAATACCACCACCACCACCATCACCACCAATACCACCACCACCACTATCACCACCCAATACCACCACCACTATCACCACCACCATCACCACCACTATCACCAATCAACACCAACCACTATCACCACCACTATTTCACCAATTACCACCACCACCAATTAATTATTATCACCAATACCACCAATTATCACCACCACCTATCACCACCACTATCACCACCACTATCACCACCAATACCACTTCACCACTATCACCACCGCTATCACCACCAATACTCAATTTCCCACCACTATCACCACCAATACCACCACCACTATCACCACCACTATCACCAGCAATACCACCATCTCCACTTTACTCAACACACATCACAATTTTCGAAAAATTGTCTCTCATTCACGTTCAGGAAAGAATATATTTCGTAATATTTTTCACTATTTTGAGTTCCGAAACTCAATAATAATAATAATAATAATAATAATAATAATAATAATAATAATAATAATAATAATAATAATAATAATAATAATAATAATAATAATAATAATAATAATAATAATAATAATAATAATAATAATAATAGTAGTAATAATAATAATAATAATATTAACAATAAGGTAGTATTAATAACACAGTAATAATAATAATAATAATAATAATAATAATAATAATAATAATAATAATAATAATAATAATTCACAAATAATTAATAATAATGATAATAATAATAATAATAATAATAATAATAATAATAATAATAAGAATAATAATAATAATAATAATATTAATAATAATAATAATAATAATAATAATAATAATAATAATAATAATAATAATAATAATAATAATAATAATAATATTTAATAATACAGGTAGTAATAATAATAATAGTATATAATAAATTAATAATAATAATAATAATAATAATAATAATAATAATAATAATTATAATAATAATATAATAATAATAATAATAATAATAATTAGCATTAGAATAATAATAATAATTAAAAACAATAACAATAATCATAATAATAATAATAATAATAATAATAATAATAGTTATGCTAATGATGATAATATTTCTTTGTCATTTTTTCCTTCTTTAACGTTTATTAATTTGTTTCACAGAAACAGAGAAGGAAAAGAGAGACACGGAGAGAAAGTAAGGAAGAGAAAAGTAGATAGAGAGTTAGAGGGAAAAGAAATAGAGAATTAAAAGAGAAAAAGGAGAGGAGGAAAAGATAGAGGAGAAAGAGAGAATAAAAAAGGAAAAGGAAAGAGAGAGAAACAATGAGAAAAAAAATTGGAGAGGAGTAAAAAGCGAGAGAGAAAGAGATAAAGAGACAGAGACAGAAAGGAGAGAAGACCCACAAAAATAATAAACAAAGAAACTAATGGATGGAAAGACATACAGAAAGAGAGAGAGGAGACAAAGAAGAAAGAAAAAGGAGACAAAGAAAGAATAAGGAGACAAAGAAAGAAAGGAGAAAAAAGAAAAGACAAAATAAGGAAATAAAGGAGACAAAAGAGAGAAAGGAGACAAAGACAGAAAGATAAAGGAGACAAGAAAGAGCGATAAAGGAGATAAAGGAGACAAAGAAAGAAGATAAACACACAGACGAATTTCACCTACAAACACCAAGAAACAAGAAAGTTTCCAGTGTTTTATTTCCTCATTGTTGTCGTCCATTTTGTAGAGTGTGATAGTCCTTGGGTGTGTTCTTTGAGGTCACGACAAGACACGTGTTGTAATATATGATCCTGGAGGTGTGTTTTGAGCTCACGACAAGACACTGTTGGTAATATATGGATCCTGGAGGTGTGTTTTGAGCTTACGACAAGACACGTGTTATTGTGATTCTCTCACTGATATGTTCTGAGGTGAATACAAGATACATTGTTGTAGACCATCTTAGTGTTATTGCTTTGAGGATACGATGATAACAATGTAGGTGTGTTTTAATGTCACGACAGGACAAAACATTGTAACACTGGAACCCTGCCATTGGTACTATTGTTTCACCTTCCTTCCACACACAAAACACACACACATTAATATTCGCCTGGGGTTTGTGGGTTATTTTTGTGGGGTAAAATTTGCCGAGAAATATGTATATTTTTGTCATTGTTATGTTATTGGATATTGTACAGTGTTGTTTTGTGGTGTTTGTTTGTTGTCGTGTTTGCGGTGTTTGTGTTTGTTTTAATGTTCTGTGTGCTTGTATTTGTTGTGGGTGTTTGTGTGTGTTTGTGTTTGTTGTGGTGTTTGTGTGAGTTTGCATGTTGTGGTGTCTGTTTGTGTTGTTGTGTTTGTTGCAGTGTTTGTGTTTGTTGTAATGTTTGTGTGTGTTTGTGTTTGTTGTGGAGTTAGTGTTTTGCTGTGATATTTGGTATGTTGAAGTGTTTTGTTTTGATAGGTAAATGACATTTCTCTCTCTCTCTCTCTCCAGTAAAAACATAATTCCTGATAGTGGTCACAAAATAACAAAAATCACACACACACACACACACACACACACACACACACAACACGTGAACTTTGACTCAGATTAAATCCTCAACCTAACCTAACCTAACCTAACCTAACTCTAGCATAAAAACCACTCAACCTACTAACCTAACCTAACCTAACCTAACCTAACCTAGCATAAACTAACCACTTAACTCTAACCTAACCTAACCTAACCTAACTTAACAAGGTTCCACTTGGGTGTTTACTCTTCAGGTGAAATAAACTGGGGGACGAATCTTCAGGTGATCAGAGATATTTAATAGATATCGACTTTTACAAACTTTTAAAAGATAAAGAATTAATTTTTTTTTAACTTTTCATCAAACACAGAGAGAAGAGATAATAATTTGATGTTGCTGTGTGTAGAATAATCGACTATAATTCATAATAAAACATGATAATCCTACCATCATAATCAGCTATGATAATTGATGCTGATAAAATCTGCTATAATGCTCTATCGTTGTGATTCATTGTATATCTGAAACATCAATTATAATAATAATTTACTCATTATTTTTACAATAATGCCATACCATAATGCTCTGCCATGATAATTGACATGAATTATTATCCACCATAAAATCACCATAAATATCTTCTATAACAATCTACCATGAATTGTCAACTATGATAATCCACCATAAATTCTTCTTAGTAATTCATCATACTAATCCACCACACTAATCCACCATACTAATCCATCACACTAATCCACCATACTAATCCACCACACTAATCCACCATACTAATCACCGCACTAATCCACCATACTAATCACCACACTAATCCACCATACTAATCACCACACTAATCCACCACACTAATCCACCACACTAATCCACCATACTAATCACCATACTAATCACACACTAATCCACCATACTAATCCACCACACTAATCCGCCATACTAATCCACCACTAATCCACCATACTAATCCACCACACTAAGGTTGTATCTCAGGCTGTATGGTGGAGCAACAGTGAGATGCGAACTCTATTATTTAACACATGGATGGGGAAGAGGTGTGTGTGTGTGTGTGTGTGTTTAAGATGAAGAGAGTTATAGTTAGTTGACCTAAGTTGAGTTGTGTTTGATGTTTGGTGTAGTGCTGAGAAGAAATAGAAGAACTGACATATTTACACATAATTACGAATACACACACACACACACACACACACACACACGCGCGCGCACACACACACACACACACACACAAAGCAAATAGAGTATGGGTTTTATATCTAGAAGTGTAAGTAATAAGAGTGTGGAGGTCATATTGCAACTTATATCTTGCGCTAGTCAGGCCGCACCTCGATTATGCTGTTCAGTTCTGGTGCCCTTATTATAGAATGGATATAAATTCACTGGAGTCGGTGCAGAGAAGAATGACGAAAATTATTCGGGACTTAGAAACCTTCCATATCCAGGATAGATTAAAAACTAAACTTGCATTCCTAGAAAGACAAGAGTGCGGGAGATGATAGAAGTATTTAAGTGGGTGAAAGGAATCAATAAGGGATATAGATGAGTTCTTATAATATCCGAGCAGGATGGGACTCGTAACAACAGTTTACGTTGGATAAGTTTAGGTTTAGGAGGGAGATAGGAAGGAACTGATTCACAAATAGGGTGGTGGACGAGTGAGAACAAGCTTAACAACTTTGTAGTAAGTGCTGGAACGCTGGAAAGTTTCAAAAAGGCTAGATAGATTAATGGATGATAGAAGTGGTAGTAGCTCTCTCTCTCTCTAGATAATAATATTTAGTATTAGTTTTGATTTTCCTGCATCGCCAATTACTAATTTTTCAATGTACGTTTTATATTAATTAATTCTAGGCACAGTTTATCTTTCTAATGTTTCCTCTAAATCATAAACTATAAGTTAACCTCACTATAGATTTTATATATAACTTGTATGTAGTTCTAAACTTTATAACTGTTTGTGATAAGTTTTTAAGTAGCTCAATTTTCATTATTTTATTATCAGTAAACGTTAAATTTAGAACATAATATTCAGGATCAATTTTGTATCCTCTAGTGCTGAATAGTGTCAATATATTTCTTTTAAATCTATCTTATCATCACCTCATTTATATATATAAAGTTATGAATACATACAAAAGATATCAGTCATAGTATTATCGCTTACATAAATGGTTTCATAAAGATCACAACACAAACGTAGGATTAAGTCACGCGCACATCAAGGTAAACACAACAGCTGTTAGACACCTTCAACACGTCAAATCAGCTGTGCAAATGTAAACAGACCGGGGTATTTGGTTTCTCCGCCTGAATATTACAAAGAGATTGTGTTGTTGTTTTTGACTGATTTATGGCCCTATCTTACTCGTCAAATTTTATGGTCATTTTGATGCATCTCTCTCTCTCTCTCTCTCTCTCTCTCTCTCTCTCTCTCTCTCTCTCTCTCTCTCTCTCTCCTGACTACTAACTCTGAACCAGCAATTTAGGTAAAGATAAACTCACAGGTAAAAACATATCACTGTTAATAACATTCCACAAACACTAACCACAACACAGGTAAAATGTATCAAGTTTTCTTTTAGAACCTTTACTCTTTGGAATTATTTATCATTTTACCTTACTTGGAATCTTGCCTCCGAGAATAGATGAATAACACGTATTTTTTTTATGTAAGTCTAATTTTCTTTAATATTAAACTTGAAAAAATATATACATGACTTGTTGCTCTGTTTGTCTGTCTGTCTGTCTGTCTGTCTGTCTGTCTTCGCGCCTTTTATGTTAGTCACTGAACTTAATTTACGCATGAGACCCTTGATCTTTCCAAGTTAATACTCAACATATGTTATTCAAACAAACATTCTCCTCCCACCTCTCACCATCACCGAGTCCTCAGTCATTCATGCTTAATTCTTTAATTAATCCCTATTTTACTTCTATTGGTAGGTTAATATTAATCGCATTTCATTCAGATGGTCTGTGTTAGGGTGTGTTGGGGTGTGTTAGGGTGTGTTAGGGTGTGTTGATGTGTGTTAGTATGTATTGTTGTATTATGGTGTGTTAGGTGTGTTATGGTGTGTTAGGGTGCGTTGATGTGTGTTATGATATGGTGTGTTATCGTGTTATGTATGTTATGGTATGTTATCGCGTGTTATCGTGTTTATCTTTATGGTGTGTTAATGTATATGTTATCTGTATGTTATGGTGTGTTAATGGATGTTATCTGTATGTTATGGTGTGTTAATGGATGTCATCTGTATGTTATGGTGTGTTAATGTATGTTATCTGTATGTTATGGTGTGTTAATGGATGTTATCTGTATGTTATGGTGTGTTAATGGATGTTATCAGTATGTTATGGTGTGTTAATGTATGTTATGGTGTGTTAATGGATGTTATCTGTATGTTATGGTGTGTTAATGGATGTTATCTGTATGTTATGGTGTGTTAATGTGTTATCTGTATGTTATGGTGTGTTAATGGATGTTATCTGTATGTTATGGTGTGTTAATGGATGTTATCTGTATGTTATGGTGTGTTAATGGATGTTATCTGTATGTTATGGTGTGTTAATGGATGTTATCTGTATGTTATGGGTGTTAATGGATGTTATCTGTATGTTATGGTGTGTTAATGGATGTTATCTGTATGTTATGGTGTGTTAATGGATGTTATCTGTATGTTATGGTGTGTTAATGGATGTTATCTGTATGTTATGGAGTGTTAATGGATGTTATCTGTATGTTATGGTGTGTTAATGGATGTTATCTGTATGTTATGGAGTGTTAATGGATGTTATCTGTATGTTATGGTGTGTTAATGGATGTTATCTGTATGTTGTGGTGTGTTATTATGTTATCTGTATGTTATGGTGTGTTAATGGATGTTATCTGTATGTTATGGTGTGTTAATGGATGTTATCTGTATTTATGGTGTGTTAATATATTTTATCTGTATGTTATGTTAATGTGTTATCTGTATGTTATGGTGTGTTAATGGATGTTATCTGTATGTTATGGTGTGTTAATGGATGTTATCTGTATGTTATGGTGTGTTAATGGATGTTATCTGTATGTTATGGTGTGTTAATGTATGTTATCTGTATGTTATGGTGTGTTAATGGATGTTATCTGTATGTTATGGTGTGTGTTGTTTTGTGTTTAATGTATGTTATTGTATGTTATGGTGTGTTAATGGATGTTATCTGTATGTTATGGTGTGTTAATGGATGTTATCTGTATGTTATGGTGTGTTAATGGATGTTATCTGTATGTTATGGTGTGTTAATGGATGTATCTGTATGTATGGTGTGTTAATTATATTATCTGTATGTTATGGTGTGTTAATGGATGTTATCTGTATGTTATGGTGTGTTAATGTATGTTATCTGTATGTTATGGTGTTAATGGATGTTATCTGTATGTTATGGTGTGTTAATGGATGTTATCTGTATGTTATGTGTGTTAATGTATGTTATCTGTATGTTTGTTAATGGATGTTATCTGTATGTTATGGTGTGTTAATGGCTGTTATCTGTATGTTATGGTGTGTTAATGGATGTTATCTGTATTTATGGTATGTTAATGGATGTTATCTGTATGTTGTGTTGTGTTAATATATGTTATCTGTATGTTATGGTGTGTTAATGGCTGTTATCTGTATGTTATGGTGTGTTAATGGATGTTATCTGTATGTTATATTTGTGTTATGGATGTTATCTGTATGTTATGGTGTGTTAATGGATGTTATCTGTATGTTATGGTGTGTTAATGGATGTTATCTGTATGTTATGTGTGTTAATGGATGTTTCGATGTTATGGTGTGTATGGATGTTATCTGTGTTTGGTGTGTTAATGGTGTTATCTGTATGTTATGGTGTGTTAATGTATGTTATCTGTATGTTATGGTGTGTTAATGGATGTTATCTGTATGTTATGGTGTGTTAATGGATGTTATCTGTATGTTATGTGTGTGTTAATGTATGTTATCTGTATGTTATGGTGTGTTAATGGATGTTATCTGTATGTTATGTGTGTTAATGGCTGTTATCTGTATGTTATGGTGTGTTAATGGATGTTATCTGTATGTTATGGTATGTTAATGGATGTTATCTGTATGTTATGTGTGTATAGTATCTGTATGTTATGGTGTGTTAATGGTGTTATCTGTTGTGGTGTGTTATGGATGTTATCTGTATGTTATGTTGTGTTAATGGATGTTATCTGTATGTTATGGTGTGTTAATGGATGTTATCTGTATGTTATGGTGTGTTAATGGATGTTATCTGTATGTTATGGTGTGTTAATGGATGTTATCTTGTTATGTGTGTAATGGATGTTATCTGTATGTTATGGTGTGTTAATGGATGTTATCTGTATGTTATGGTGTGTTAATGGTTTTTCTGTATGTTTTGTGTTGGATGTTATCTGTATGTTGTTGTTATGGATGTTATCTGTATGTTATGGTGTGTTAATGGATGTTATCTGTATGTTATGGTGTGTTAATGGATGTTATCTGTATGTTATGGTGTGTTAATGGATGTTATCTGTATGTTATGGTGTGTTAATGGATGTTATCTGTATGTTATGGTGTGTTATGGATGTTATCTGTATGTTATGGTGTGTTAATATTTATCTGTATGTTATGGTGTGTTAATGGTGTTATCTATGTTATGTGTGTTAATGATGTTATCTGTATGTTATGGTGTGTTAATGGATGTTATCTGTATGTTGGGTGTATTTGGATATTATCTGTATGTTATGGTGTGTTAATTATGTTATCTGTATGTGGTGTGTTATGGATGTATCTGTATGTTATGGTGTGTTAATGGATGTTATCTGTATGTTATGGTGTGTTAATGGATGTTATCTGTATGTTTATGGTGTGTTAATGGATGTTATCTGTATGTTATGGTGTGTTAATGGATGTTATCTGTATGTTATGGTGTGTTAATGGATGTTATGGTGCTTCTCATCTGTTGTTTTGTTATTGTTAGTCAGTTGGAGAGACAGGTATGTAGACTATAAAAGACACACACACACACACGCACACACACACACACACACCGCACACACACACACACACACACACACACACACACACACAAAGAGAGAGGTAGTACGTAGATTGAAGGAGAGAGAACAGAGAGCGTTAAGGGGAAAGGATAAAGAGAGCACACGATAAAGAGACAGACAGACAGACAGACAGACAGACAGACAGAGAGACGGATAGGAGACAGAGGCACACGGAGAGAGAGAGAGAGAGAGAGAGAGAGAGAGGAGAGAGAGAGAGAGAGAGAGAGAGAGAGAGAGAGAGAGAGAGACTAGCGCCCGTCACTCACTGTCACTTTAGTCTGGTTCCTTCACACGTCTGGGACACCTGAGACTGCTGATTCTGAGCAGAGAGAGTAAGGGTAGCGGGGCAGGGACTCTAATTATCTCGTGTGTGTGTGTGTGTGTGTGTATGTATGAGTGTGTGGTGTATGTGTGTGTCTGTGTGTGTGTTGTGTGTCTGTCTTTGTGTGTGGTAGCGACCTGTGGTGCAATGGTCAACATGCTCGCCTCACTAAGCGAGTGGACCGGTTCGATCCTCTGGCAGGGTGAAACTATGGGCAAGTTTCTTTACGCCATTTGCCTGTGTCTACCAGCAGTAATTGTACCTGGATGTTAATCGATTTGAGGATCGTGTTCGGGGAATGGTTAGCCAGTGCAGTTGGCGAGTTGTCCGGTCTTCTCGGACTATTCCTTGACACTAGGTCATGCAGCTCTTTAACTTAGGGTGTGGTTGTTGTGTTGGCGACAGCTTCTACACCTTAAACAAATTCACGCCGAAGTGGCCCCAGGGCCAGCCATCCTCGTTACACGAGGGCAACCATTATTTATGTGTGTGTGTGTGTGTGTGTGTGTATGTGGTATGTTTTGTGTGTTTGTGTGTGTGTGTGGTATGTTTGTGTGTGTGTTTTAACAAAGGAAGCAAAACATTTATCATTATTATAACTGAAACAAATCCTAAAACAATTAAACCCAAATATGAAAATTTCACAAGAAATATGACACACAATACATGATCAGCAAAAGTACATAATATATACAGTATATATCTAAAAAGGCCTTATTAACGTTATTATAAAACAGTGTAGTATTATGCTTCCCGCAGCTGTTTTAATTATAGGAAGAGTCTAATTACCTGAGTGAATGTCTGGAGATCGCCCACACTATCTTATGCTTCAAGACGTCTCCAAGACTCCCACATAACTTACAAAACTTTCTTGATGTGTCTTGAGGAACTCCCACGGTCCTTCCTGCCCACCTGGTACTGATTAAAGACATGGCCATCTACCTATTAAAGACTTGGGCTCTAAACATCTCTCACATACTATCACATAACAGAGTGGTGTTCATATAACATCATAACTCCGTGTACATTCTCCTTTATCACAAGTTTCTATTCACAAAGATTTTTATCAGATCTGAGTTATTGATCATGGTTATTGGGGGATATTTTTGCCCTCGGAGTATTGGCTTTACTCAGTTAAAATAATTTTTAATAATAGACGTTATGTTCATCGAGAGATAGGTTCAAGGTGAGCTTGTCGATTGATTTCTTTTAACTGGTTTTCGACAGCATAAATCAATCAGCATTGGAGAATTCTACAAAGTTATGAACTACAGGAGAAATATGTCATACTAGTAGAAGAAATATACGATGGATAGATGGCAGTACATGTCGTCTTAATGGTATTGTAATGGTCAACTCTCTCCTGAATTCCGTGTTGAGTGAGGTGTAGTACGGCAATGTTATGTTCCTTTCTGTTTGCTGTGTTTATCGATTTTTTTTTGTGAAGGAGACGATTGGTGATAAAAATGAGGAAACTGAAATGGCAAAAAATAAATTCCTCGAAGATATGGACAATGCAGATGGTGTGGTGTTGATGAGTAAGGATAGACAAAACAGAGGCGATGGTGAGCTGGCTGGAGGAGAAAAGGGAGGGGTTTCGACAATCAATGCGCGAAGACTGAGATTATGACTGAACAGATAATGATAGATGATAGTATCTTAGAAGGATGAAGAATTGGTGATGTTTCTGCCTTACTACCTGGACTCAGTTATTATAAACGATAGATCGCTTGAGGCTAAACTCGAGGAAGACTGAAGAGAGACAATCAAGTTATAGGTATAGTAGCTAAGGTTTGGAAATTACATAAATCGACAATCCACACCAAAAACGTACCTACATGTCACTGATTAAGTCTGTTCTGGTTTATGGAAGAGAATCATGGTACGATAATGAAATTGTATCCAGACGGTTTCGGTCATTCGAAAACAAAGCTCTTGGGAGAATACTGGGAATTAGATAGTAGAAACATGCCAGACATGAGATCATCCGGGAATTGCGAATATACCAAAAGTTAATGAGGGCTAATGAGAGACCGACGGAGATGGATGGATACATTGTTCGTGTTAACCTGAGAGAATAATAAGGGAAACTGTGAGGTGGACCTCGGGGAGCGACAACAAGAGAGAGACCGACCCTCTTGGGTTGAGACAAAGAGGAGAGACTGGCGGAGGCCAACTGGGAAGACATGTAGGAACGTGATAACGCGTGAAGAGAATATATATATATATATATATATATATATATATATATATATATATATATATATATATATATATATATATATATATATATATATATATATAGTACAATTAGCCACAGTTCCATCTATTGCAGTGGTTGGCTTTGAGACGTAGTCTGTGTTTTTACATATAGTAAACCCTGCTAGACTGTGGCGGGTTGTGACGTATGGAGAGGGAAGAGGAAGAGTCTCACCGACATCTGTCGTGTCTAGTAATTTTTTCAATCTGTGAAGTCTGGCGTCTTATATATGGATTAAGGTGAAAATAAAACTTCTTTAGGGACAGTGTGGATACAGCGACTGATTGCTCTACCTTCGGTACGGGGCAAGTGATGGCCGATACTGCACTGAACGCATTCACTTTCCCAAGTTGTAACTTACTTTAGGTACCCATTTACAGCTGGGTGAACTTTGGAGTGCCCGGATCAGACCACCGATCCATTAAATAGGAGGCGAGCGCTGTATCCACTCGACTGCCGTCTCAAATATTAATTCTAGATCCAAAGTCTCATAGTAACTTTGTAATGAATCAGTAATAATAGTTTAATATTGTAAAAGTGAGCCGCCATGAAGAATGGCATTGACCGTGCATGATCACGTATTTTTCAAATAATGTATTGGTGGCTTGATGATATAAATGCAGATATGGATATTTAAAAAAATCTCTGATGATTTACATCTGGACAATCAAATATGAAGCATCAGAAAACAGATTGTGGACGAGTCTAATTACTCACAACCTAATTACCAATATATATGTAGTAATAATTATTTACGCAGTACTGTATAGATCTACCAGTTTTTATTGGTAGGAAACCGACAAGCATAGAGTAGAGCTGGTAGAATAAATGTGGACAGTGGTAGCTTTATCATGGTGTGTGTGAGTTGTGTGGTGGCAGGACTGATCTTCACAATATTTTCTGAAGAGTCGTTATGAATGATTCATACAGACACCGAACTTGGTATTAATCAATAGAGTACAGATAAGTCTAATATCAGGTCACCTTAGAAGCGAGCTTAGAAATAACTTTTGAATTTAGCTAAACTACATTACATAAGAACATAAGAACATAAGAAAATAAGGAGTCTGCAATAGGCCGGTTGGCCTGTGCATGCAGCTCCTGTCGAGAGTTACTACCACTCTCTATCATCCATGAATCTATCTAGCCTCCTTTCGAAACTTTCCAGCGTTCCAGCACTTACTACAAAGTTGATAAGCTTGTTCCACTCGTCCACCAATTCTATTTGTGAACCAGTTTCTTCCTATTCCCTCCTAAACCTAAACTTATCCAACTTAAACCGTTACTACGAGTCCTATCCTGCTCGGATATTATAAGAACTTTATCTATATCCCCTTTATTGATTCCTTTCACCCACTTAAATACTTATATCATATCTCCCGCACTGTTCGACTTTCTAGGGAATGCAAGTTTAGTTTCTTTAATCTATCCTGATATGGAAGGTTTCTAAGTCCCGGAATCATTTTCGTCATTCTTCGCTGCACCGACTCTAGTGAATTGATATCCATTCTATAATAAGGGCACCAGAACTGAACCGCATAATCGAGGTGCGGCCTGACCATGCAAGATATAGTTGCAATAAGACATCTGCACTCTTATTACTTACACTTCTAGATATAAAACCAATACTCTGTTTTCCTTATTTCGAACATTAACGCACTGTTTTCTAGGCCGTAGGTCCGGCTTACAGTACCCCTAGGTCTCTTTCACAAGTCGACTTCTAGGTTGATGTTGTTAAAGGAATACATTGTCAGTATTTGTTCTTCCAATATTAAGTACGCTGCACTTGCTGGTGTTGAATTTCATTTGCCATTTTTCAGACCACCCCTGCAGTTTATTTAGATCCTCCTGTAATGCATTTGCATCCTGACCTGAATTACTCTGCCGCCTTATTTTGGTGTCATCCGCAACTTGCTTATGTCACTACTCATCCCAGTATCTAGATCGTTTATGTAGATTATGAACAAGAGTGGGCCTAGTACTGACCCCTGGGGAACCCCACTGGTTACACGGCCCCACTCAGATTTAACACCATCTACGCTGACCCTCTGCGTTCTATCGGCGAGCCATGATTTATCCAATTTAAAACTTTCCTCGATACCATGAGCCTTAATTTTCTCAGAAGCCTCTGATGCGGTACTCGTCAAATGCTTTTAAAGTCTAAGTAAATAACATCATAATTTCGTCATTATCTACAACCTCGAAGACTTTCCTGAAAACGTCAGCAGATTTCTTAGACAAGATTTTCCCTTTGTAAACCCATGTTGCGAGTCGTAGATTAATTTGTTTTTCTAGATGCGATCGGATGCTATCTGCTATAATTGATTAAAGAGATTTCCCCACTACTGACGTCAAACTGATCGGCCGGTAATTTGACGCTGATGCGCTGTCTCCTTTTTGAATATGGGTACTATCATTTACCTGTTTCACAAGTCTGGCACAACCCGGTGTCTAATGATTTTGTAAATAAATTTCCACAGTACCCAGATCTGACAAAAAGATGAGCATGGAAGTATGAATGTTGTCCACATAATAAAGAAGAGTGGATGCAATATTACCTAAAAGTACAGATGACGTTATATTTTGTAACCTGCATTAAAGCTATAACCATGCAAGAAATCCTGGCACTCTTGCATAGAAGTGAAATGTTTATTTAGCCTCTTTATTCTGGCCACTATTGTCAGTTCCTTAGGGCCACCTGGGAGTTTTACTATAATGTAAACAAACAGAGTTGCCACATCTCAAAATACTAACCACTGTGACAGGTGGAACTGTACAACTGCACATTGGTCAACGGTCACAACACTTCTAGGTAGGAACACACACACACACACACACATACATACATACACGCACACATACATACATACATACATACATACATCTACATACATACATACATAACATACATACATGAATACATACATGTGAACAACACTCCTCACCGCCAACAAGAAAATGGACAAAGTAAATCTAATATTAACAACAAAGGCCGCCATTCATATATACTTTCTCTGGGTAATGGGACTTTCATTTCTCTACTTACTCTCTTTGGGTCACCAGAAGTTGGAGGAGAAGCAGAAGAGGAAAGTTCAGTGTGTATGTCTCGCTTCTCTTTTTATTTTCTTTTCGTTTTATCTGTGAAAGTTTTTAGAATTACTGTTCTTTTTACTTTTTCTAGTTTACTCTCTCTTGCTGGCCACTATATTCTCCCCAACATAAACACTACTCCAATATTCTTCGAACATAAACTGAAAGACAATAATTTCCAACTGGCAACTGTCAGGTGTTCCATCATCTTCGGGCTGTTATATCGGAGGTTTCTCTTGCTAAATTTTTCCTATATGTGGATCAAGGAAGAATAAACACCTCCAAGTTTATATTACCGGATGATAAAACACCCTATCGCTGTGCTAATCAAATTAACCTAAATTAACCTAACCTAACCTAACCTAACCTAACCTAACCTAACCCAACCTAACCTAACCTAACCTAACCAAACCTAACCTAACCTAACCTAACCTAACCTAACCAAAACTAACGTAACGTAGCCTAACTTAACCCAACAAAACCCAACCTAACCATAACCTAACCTAACTTAACCTAAGCCCCTCAGGTAAGCGTTAGAGTATTTAATCATCAGGTGAGTCTTATATTTATTTTTTGCCGGAGTCTAATAGAATAGTCCAAAGTGTAGATGTGATTGTTTTTGTCTTTGTTTTTATTTGTTTGTATTTTATCATTATTCTATTTTATCTTCTGTTTACTTCTTCTTTTCTTTTCTTTTCATTTTCGTTACATTTTCCTTCCCGCTTGTTTCTTCCTTAATCTCTCACCCCTTTCCCTCTCTTTCTCCTACCCGCCCTCTTTTTCCCACTTTCTCCATCTGCCTCCTCTTATCTCCTCCCCCTTCCTCGTCACAACACTGCCAAAAAGTAAATGAAAGAGAGAGAGAGAGAGAGAAGAAGGAGGTTGTGTGTGTGTGTCTGCACCATTAGACACAGAGACTCCTGGAGGCGGTATGAATCTTGTCAAAGTTGTGTGTACAGTATATGTTGGTCTTTCTTTTACCCTCAGATGGCCATAGTTAGACCACACATGACAGTCCTTGACAGTCTCTATGATGGCCATGGGGAAGTTAGACCACACATGACAGCCTGGCTTATAGTAAAGATAACTTTCCCTTACACACCATAGCCATTTACGACTCACCCAGAGCGTCACTTAGCCACCGAGCGCCGGACATTCCCACGCAAGCTGAGACAGGAGAGGTGTAACCCCCCTGGCCCACCATTTCCCATTCCCCTCCCCCCATGGTCTGTAATATTGATGACACCAGTTGAGGTATTTTACGATAAACGATAAACACTAGAAGTACTGGTTCACATAAATATGAAGCCGAATCCGGACACGTAAACAAGGATTTGAAAGGTGTCTCGAAGCTCCAGGTTACAACTCAGCCTCGATTGGGTTCACTTTGACTTAGTGTTCATAAGATGTTCTTAGGTGATCTAGACTGTGTTTGGTAATTCAAATTATTAAGACTATTTTATTTTATTCTTATTCAATTTCTACTCAGTTTAAAGGTTAGAATCCACTGTTGGGTGAACGTTCGTCTGGCGAATTGAATGAAAACTAATGAACGTTTCTCTTGTGGAAGGTGGTGGTAATAGTCATGAAAAAAATGGAAGATAATAATGATGAAAGAAAGAGAGATAAACGGACAGACAAAGACAGACAATGATACAAACAGATTGATAGAGAAAGAAAACAGAAACTTTCATAAACGAAGTACTGTAGACATACAAGGAGATAAAAACGAGAAAGAAAAACAAGATAAACGAAAAGAGAATGAGATAATTAGACGAAGATACACGAATAGAGAAACAGACAGAAAGACAAACAGAAAGACAGACAGACAGAAACACTTCCCAGGAGGAAAGTAACACAAACTCAGGCTGGCGACGAGAAAGTCAATGTTTACACTTGTTAAAGAGTAAATTAATCTCGAAAATATTACTAGTTTCCGCTTTCTAGTGTGGTCCATTATTGGCCATGTGGTATAGTTGGTAATGGATCTGGGTATAGGTATAATATGGTTGGCCCATGTGGGTATATGGGTCCATGTGGGTATGGTCCATGTGGGTATATGGTCCATGGGTGTATGGTCCATGTGGGTATGTCCATGTGGGTATGGTCCATGTGGGTATATGGTCCATGGGTATAGTCCATGTGGGTGTATGGTCCATGTGTATATGGTCCATGTGGGTATATAGTCTAATGGGTGTATGGGTGTATAGGTCCAGTGGGTGTATGGTCCATGTGGGTATATCCATGTGGGGTATATGGTCCATGTGGGTGTATGGGTCCATGTGGGTATATGGTCCATGAGGGTAGGTCTATGTGGGGTGTATGGTCCATGTGGGTGTATGGTCCATGTGGGTATATGGTCCATGTGGGGTATGGTCCATGTGGGTGTATGGTCCATGGGTGTAGGGTCCATGTGGGTATATGGTCCATGTGGGTATATGGTCCATGTGTGTGTATGGTCCATGTGTATATGGTCCATGGGGTATATAGTTATGGGTGTATGGACCATGGGTATATAGTCCAAGTGGGTGTATGGTCCATGTGGGAATATATGGTCCATGGGTATATAGTCCATGTGGGTGTATGGTCCATGGTATATGGTCCATGAGGGTATATGGTCCATGTGGGTGTATGGTCCATGTGGGTGTATGGTCCATGTGGGTATATGGTCCTGTGGTATATGGTCCATGTGGGTGTATGGTCCATGTGGGTATAGAGTCCATGTGGGTATATGGTCCTGTGGTATATGTCCATGTGGTATATAGTCCATGTGGGTATATGGTCCATGTGGGTATATAGTCTAAGTGGGTGTATAGACCATGTGGGTATATAGTCCAAGTGGGTGTATGGTCCATGTGGGTATATAGTCCAAGTGGTGTATGGTCCATGTGGGTATATAGTCCAAGTGGGTGTATGGTCCATGTGGGTATATAGTCCAAGTGGGTTTATGGTCCATGTGGTATATAGTCCAAGTGGGTATATGGACCAAGTGGGTATATAGTTCATGAGGGTATATGGTCCATGTGGGTATATAGTCCATGTGGGTATATGGTCCATGTGGGTATATAGTCCAAGTGGGTGTATGGTCCATGTGGGTATATAGTCAAGTGGGTATATGGTCCTCATCCCACAGCTCTCACCTTCACCTCACACCTCATCCCCATCCACTTTTCTCCTCCTCCCACCCCCCCTTCTCTCACTCCTCCCCTTTCTCTCACCCCTCACCCCATTTCTCACCCCTCACCCCTTCTCTCACCCCTCACCCCATTTCTCTCACCCCTCACCCCCTTCTGTCACCCTCACCCCCTTTCTCTCACCTCACCTCCCTTCTCTCACCCCTCACCCCTTCTCTCACCCCTCACCCCCTTCTCTACCCCTCACCCCCTTCTCCCCACCTCTCACCCCCATCTCTCACCCCTCACCCCCTTCTCTCACCCCTCACCCCCCCTCTCCACCCCTCACCCACCCTTCTCTCACCCCTCACCCCCATCTCTCACTCGTCACCCCCCTTCTCTCACCCCTCCCCTTCTCTCACCCCTCACCCCCCTTCTCTCCTCTCACCCCCATCTCTCACCCCCTCACCCCCTTCTCTCACCCCTCACCCATTTCTCTCACCCCTCACCCCCTTCTGTCACCCCTCACCCCCTTTCTCTCACCTCTCCACCTCCCTTCTCTCACCCTCCACCCCCCCCTTCTCTCACCCCTCACCCCCTTCTCTCACCCCTCACCCCCTTCTCTCACCTCTCACCCCCATCTCTCACCCCTCACCCCTTCTCTCACCCCTCACCCCCTTCTCTCACCCCTCACCCCCTTCTCTCACCCTCACCCCCTTCTCTCACCCCTCACCCCCCTTCTCTCACCCCTCACCCCCTTCTCTCCACCCCCTCACCCCTTCTCACCCCTCACCCCTTCTCTCACCCCTCCCCCCTTCTCTCACCCCTCACCCCCTTCTCTCACCCCTCACCCCCTTCTCTCACCCCTCACCCCCCTTCTCTCACCCCCCTCCCCACCCCCTTCTCTCACCCTCCCCCCCTTCTCTCACCCCTCACCCTTCCTCTCACCAACATCATATTTGAGTACTGACGGTATCCAGCAGATGTTGTCTTCCGTGTGTCACCCAATACCTCCTTCTTCCCCCTCCTACCTTCTTCCTTCCTTCTCCCTCCTTCCTGCTCCCTTCTCCTTCCTTCCTACTTCCTCCTCCTTCATCCTCCCTACTTCCGCTTCATTCACTTTCTTGTTCCTTCTCCCTTCTTCAGCTCACCCTTCCTCCCACCTGCTGTCTCCTCCTCCGTTCCTCATTCCTCCGTCCTCTCTCTTTCCTCTTCTCTCCAGCCACCACACCCGGGTTATACAGACCGTGCATGGGTACAGCCGTTGTGGCCTAGATAACAGCGTGATACAGCCTTAACCTGCAGCACCGTGTGTGTGTGTGTATGTGTGTCTGTGTGTGTGTGTGTGTGTGTGTGTGTGTGTGTGTGTGTTTTACTAATGCTTACACACACACACACACTGGCCTCTTCACTAGTTTACACCAAATTTGTTTCAGTAAGCTCGTGTGTATGACCCTAAACCTTTTTCTCGTCTAAGTGGTCGGGGCCACGAGGTCAGGTGTCAGGGTCAGATGATCAGGTGTCAGGAGGTCAGCATTTAGGAGGTCAGGAGGCAAGAGATGAGAAGTCAGGAGTCAGATGTCAGGAGATTAGAAAGTCAGGAGGTCAGAGCTCAGGAGGTCATCAGAGGTCAGATGTCTGGAGATCACGAGTCAGCGGTCAGATGTCAGGAAGTCAGAGGTCAGGAGGTCAGAACTAGAGATCAGATGTCAAGAGATCAGGTAACAGGAGGTCAGAAACTAGAAGTCACAGGTCAAGGTCATAAATCACCACCGTAAACGTCACATCCTACATCTGTAACTCCTCCGTGACCCTGACCTTTGGCTCAAGGAATTTATTAGATGGATGACAGACGGCAGATGGGCACACAGATAGACAGCTAGTTAGACATCAGACAGACAGTTATATAGACACAGACAAACAGATGAACAGATAGACACATAGTTATATAGACACAGACAGATAGACAGACGACAGACAGACAGACAGACAGACACACAATACAATATCCTCTAAAAACATCAAAATAAAATGCCATGGCTGGTAGTCACATCATCTGTGGACTTTGATTTAAACAGCGACTGGTTATGAGAGGCCGCCAGAGCTCAGTATATGTTAAAATTCATATTCTTGTTGGTACACGTGCTGACGCCGCCGACAATTGAATTATTGTATTTGCTGGGCGTTTCTGATTTGAATTCCTATTTATATATACTGAAATATTGTGTGTGTGTGTGTGTGTGTGTGTGTGTGTGTGTGTGTGTGTGTGTGTGTGTGTGTGTGTGTGTATGTGTGTGTGTGTGTGTGTGTGTGTGTGTGTGTGTGTGTGTGTGTGTGTGGAATTATGTACATTAAAGCTAGGATTCCACATATGCGTTTGCGTTAAATTACCCTGCAAAACGGACACCCTGTTTCCATTTGCATGCAGCTGTCTCTCTGTTAGCGGGAACAGGACAGGAAAAATGGCTCCAAATGCACTGAAGCTACGAGGCATATGAACAGGATTATTTACTATTAAACATCCTGGGTTTGTATAAGATCATGCGTAAGTCAAGGAAAACCGGACAAGGAAACAGAGACAGTGGTTCATAGATTGCTGCTGAATCGGACCAAATATGGAGCCTACAGTACACTGGTAAAAGACCAAAGCTTGGATGAAGAAAAATTAAAGAATATTTTCGTCTGAGCGGACAGCAGTTCTCACATGTTCTTTACCTGGTTGAGGAGGATTTGGTGAAACACTGTAGGAACAGAGAAGTCATTTACCCAAAGGCAGCGAGTTGCAACATGTATACGGTGAGTCATGCTTATAAATAGGAAATACTGTCTTAAGATAAATATTAAGTAACACAAAATTAGTATTCCAGTGAACGTTTTATTGGACCATAAACCTTCAGTTTAGAACAAATTATTAATTGTATGGATCTCGTAAAATTATATATAAGAAATGATCCTAATAAGTTAATTTATGAAATAACACTTGCTAGCTTTCTAAATGAATTATATAAATGCATCACAATACTAGGTTGGGATATAGTCTGAGTGAAATCAACTTCTCAGTCTCCTCGATAGAAAACATTTTCCCTCGAGGCATTTTTTGAGTGGGGAGAGCAAACACAGGGATAGTGACGGCACAGTGTGGGATTTCCTCGTTCCTTTTCATGCGGTTGCGTTTTCAATCGCTACAGGGAGCGATTGACATGTACCGCAAACGCATAACGCTAATGCAACCGTGCCAATGGAAGGTTGCGTACATTTCAATATGATTAATTTTGGCGCTAAGGCTACCGCTACCGCGTGAATGGAATCTAGCTTAAGTCTCTTCCTTTTATGATGAAGGAGTGGCGGAGAGTGTTGGAGTTGTGGCTTAGCAGTTAGTGGGTTACTCCATCACCTGCAGGATGCTGGTTCACACAAGGCTGTTCAACCACCAACAAGCACACACCCAATAGTGTACTCATTTATGGGCAGGGTTCTCAGGGCTGGTGTACAAGGGTTGGTTTAAAGGGCTGGTGTACAGGGCTGAAACAAAAGCTAGGAACAAGGGCTGGTGTGCAAGGGCTGGTGTACAAGGTGCTTATTAACAGGGCTACTGAACAAGGGGCTGGTGTGCATGGAATGACAATTTCTTCAATCCTGTTGGAATCGAACATGGGTCATTCGCTCACAAAGTGGACGCTCTGCCAACTGCATCTTCACTACCTGCTGATTGGGTCATAACCTGGTCCCCAGAGTGGGCCATTCCTTCCCACATTTGACCATTTGTCTCCCTTGACTAATTTTTACTGATATAATTTTCTGAATAAATGTTTTATCAAAAGAATTTGTGAATTTCTTTTTGACTGAATAAATTTGTGTTGTCTGGATGACTTTCGTTTTTACTTTCTTTTTAACTGAACTTCCTTTTTTCGACTAAATGGTTTTTCTTTTCGAACTACATAAAACGCTCAGTTACCAGCTCAACCAACAACAAAACCACACTCACCACCACCACACACCAATTCCTACACATACACACACACACACACACACTGTTACGACCCTCAACTGCTTTGACCAATTTATCAGGAGGACCTTGAGTAACAGCCAGAGTTAACAGTGAAATATGTAGGCTCTTGAATTATATACCATAGACCGACCATCACCTGAAAAGCTGGCTTAACTTTGGTATCACCTTTACAGTGCTATGAGGTACATGAAAATTCACTGGCAACAATAAACAAAGTATATTGAAGAAAATACACTGACAGCTCAAATTACAAGATGACACTCGGCAGCCATCCCACACAACACTCAGCACAACACATTTTAATTTCTCTCAAATATCTATCCTCTCACTAATTATATGGCTCTCTCTCTCTCTCTCTTACAGAATCATAACCCCCACACACAACTCCACCATAATAATACACACAAGGATTCCTGACTCAGCAATCTTAAAGTTATACAAATAAAATTCTCCAAGGACGCCATTTACAATGTTTTCAAAACGACACAACGCGAGAGAAGACCACCCCTAGGGACGTCACCAACGCCCGTTACCTTTTACTTATATTCTATTTTCATATAAATTTGTTTAAGTTGTCGATTAAATTCATGCACTATGGTTTACTAAAATATAAACCATTAAAATAATATTAATAATCATCCTAACGTACAGTATTATAAATGTAAACAGAGCATCTGGTAATATCATAAGGATAACTAATCAATTCTCTTGGAAGGCACAGACCGTAGCAACACACACACACACACACACCCACACACACCCACACACACACCAACACCCCACACACCCACACACCCCACACACCACACAAGCAATCCCCATGATATATACCAACACTAAATTTCCAACAATAATTTACCTTTGAGAATTTAGGAGTGGATCACAGCTAACAAAATCCACCATAACAGTTTACCAGGAAGAATGACCATAACAGGAGATGAATGTGTTGTTGAGAATGTGTAGGAAAGAGTTAATGTTTCTGGTGTAGGCAGGTTAGTTCTGGCTTTCCTGCGGGGTGAATGTTTTGTGGGGGAAGTGTTAAGAGGATGAATGTTGTATGTTTAGTAAAAGTGTGGATGTTTTAATAAGTTGTAGTGATAGTAATCAAAGGGTGAAGGTTTTATGTTGGTAGATATAAGGGTGAATGTTATAAATGTCTAGTTAGGAGGTGAATGTTTTGTGTTAGTAATGGAGATATGAATGTTTTATGTCAGCAGTTGCAAGAATTCTGAATGTTTTGTATACCGACACATATAATACTTTACGTATAAACACACACACACACACACACACACACACAGGAGACAGTCATTAACTCAGAGGGTATCAGCTGAGGAGGTGGACCACCTGTTGATCAGCTGATGAATGTAAACAAATGAGAAGGTCACGTCACCTGGCAGACACACCTGCTGATGACCCAATTAACGCCACACACCTGAGTGGAGGATAAAAATATAATCAAATAAAACGGTCGAAAATAAAGTAAAATTCTGACTTGGCCTTCACGATCGCTGCCACAAGAAGAAAGTAGGCGAAGGTTCGTCTGTCGTAACTTACCCAAACGTGTCATAACAGTCAGAAGAGGAACGCCAGGCGCTGCTCAGTGCTCGTTCTTGACGCTGTATTCATGGTAAGAGTCACCTTCTCAAGTCTCCAGTTGGGAGAGAAAATTTAACGTGAAAAATTTTCAGCTTCTTTCTCTTATCTCGTGGCTTAAGTGAGGCGTGAAAGACGTTCTCACATCTCCATTTGGGTAAAACGTTGGTGTCATAGTTTAAGTGTGTCCATATCTCAAGTAGGAAAAATCAACGAAATAAACCTTGAGAAACTTGGCAGTGGAGAGAGAGGTTATATCACTATAAATTCTCAGAGAGAACCCGGCCAATAACTGGTGTATTCCCTCGTCTCTGTCAGGCGAGAACTGTCGCAGTTGTCTGCTGCAGCAAGTGAATCTCCGAGAGAAGTATTCAGATAACACCCAATTCTCTCTCTCTCTCTCTCTCTCTCTCTCTGTTTGATAGTTTGATTATATATCGTTGCTATTTCTTAATTATGTTATTCTGTTATCGAGGACTGTCTCGTCGGGTCAGGTGAAGGTGAGTTACATCGAACACACACACATTATTTAATATTGTATTATAATTTTCTTACAAATAAACTTGAATTTGATATTTGCAGGCCTTCTGATCCTCTCTTCTCACCTTTCCCTTCCTCCTCTCCCTCTTCCCTCCCCCTCTCTTCCCCCTCCTCCCCTCCCTCCACATTTCCATCTCTTCCTTTCTTGTCTTCCCCTTCCTCACCTTCTCTCTCTCCTCCCTTTCTTCCTTCCTTCCTCCACCCCCACCCTTCTCCCACCACCTCCCCTTTTCTCTCTCTCCTTTTCCCCTCCACAGTTTCTCCCTCCCATTCCCTATTCCTCCCCTCACGTCTTCCTCTACCCCTAATCTTCCCTCTCCCTCTCCCCACCTTCCTCCTTCCCTCTCCCCTCTGCCCTTCTCTCTCTGCCTCCTCCTTCTTTCATTACCCCTTCCATCCCTTCCCTCTCCCCTCCTCTTCCCCTTCTCCTCTTCCCCTCTCCCCTACTCCCAGCCCCAGGTGACGTCAATACTGGGGACCACAGGTGTTCCACGTCCGTACCCAAGGAACTGACGTTCTTAACAACAACAACAAACACAACAACAATAACAAAACATAACGACAACAACAATAATAACAATAGTAAACAAAAACAACATCAACAACAAAAATGACAAGAGCAACAAAACAGACAACACTAAAATTAAAAAAAATAATAACAATAATAAATAATTACAATAAGAAAAACAATAAACAACAACATCAATAACAATAAAACAATTAAAAACAACAACAAACACAACAATTACAATAATAAACAAAACAAAAAAATACAGAAGCGCCTAAAAACACTTTGGTTTACAGGTATTTGATCTTAATATTTGCTGGTATTTTTTTTTTATAAACTAGGATATTATTAAATTTATTATTGGGATTTTTTATAATCAGTTATACATGTGGATATTAGCGGCGATTTTTTTTTTTTGGGAAACATGATATGATTTACAAGGATATATTAGTAGACATGGTGAGATATAATTTATATAGGTATAAACGATAGAATATACAGTGATTTATTTACGTATATGCCAGTATTTAGGCGATTTATAGGTACATACGAGATTAATGGGATTTAAGTCTACACACGGATTTACTCAGTTATTGGGCTTTACTACCTGTACTTGACACATTTGCTGATTACCATCGCTATTAATATGGATTAAGTATCGACGGATGAGTGAAAGTATGTGTGTGTGTGTGTGTGTGTGTGTATAAGAGAGAGAGACTTACAACCACCACAATATTACTCGTAAACCAAACTTTCCTACTTGGAGTTAAGTATCCGAATCCTGCTCTCTCTCTCTCTCTCTCTCTCTCTCTCTCTCTCTCTCTCTCTTCATTTCCTTTAGTTACATTTCTTTTCAAAACTGAACGTAAAAAGGCTCACTATAGGTATATATTCTTACCTGACCCCCAAAAAAAATTAAATCAACAATAAATATTTTCGACAACAAACTTTGATGCCCAAATCTTCTTATTTACAACATTAAATAAGAATTAATAAAACAAAAATTAATAGATTAATTAATCATTATATATTTTCTTCATTAAACAGTTTCTCTAAATATTCCATAAAGCTTCACTGCTTCACGTTTACGACTTATTGCATGTGTTGCCTGCCAGGATATATGCAAGTTTTTTGGATAAATGTAATAAATGAAAACTATGTAAACTATGTCATTGTTTCTTTTATTTCTTTATATATTTAATTCCTACATTGAATTCACTTAAATTTCCTTGGTTTTTTTCTCAAAGTTTGTTAAAAGGTTTGTGAGAAATTTATGTTCTTAAATTAAAAGAATTGTAGCAACGATAAGGGTATTAAAAGTAGAAGTAATATTACAGTTAATATTTTATATGAAAAAATAATTGTAATATTTAGTGATAATAATAATAATAATAATAATAATAATAATAATAATAATAATAATAATAATAATAATAATAATAATAATAATAATAATAATAATATAATAATAATAATATATAAATAATAATAATCACTGGTGTGTTTGACTCCGCGAGCACAAATCACTGTTGCAGCAAAACAATTTAATGCACCTTTGTTTGCAGCACACAGTTTTATATCAATTGCCTTCATTGTAATCAACATTGTTTTGAACTGCTTGTCACTCTCTTCTATGTTGTTAATCATTATCTTGTTTTATGTATTGTGTTGTTCTCTTGTTGGGTTTTTCTAACTACGCTGTCATCTTTTTCTTGAGATTTATTAATTTATTTTCGGCGTGATACGAAATTATTAAGAGGATAAAGAGACAGTCAAGGCATCAAGTCAGATTAAAATGAAAATAAATTAGAAAGTGGTGGAGAGAGAGAAAACAAAATACATGATATTAAATTCTAAATCCTATGTTCCTCTTTCAGAAAATATTACCTCCCTTATATTCTATTTGTGGTTAAGTGGATATAGCACTTGCTCTTAACCCAATACTCATCTGTTAGAAAAACAAAGTCAACCACCGATTTTTTTTTTTTTTTTGGGGACAGGTCAATGACCCACATCAGGGCCTGGTGAAAATACCACTACTACTACTACTTAATAATAATAATAATAAGGATCATAAATAAAAAAACAAAGATCAATAGTGAGAAACAATATATGTATGTTGTGTTGTCAAATTAAGAAAAACAATTGAGACCCTGCAATTGAGACCCTGCATTGTGTGTAAATGAGGCAGAAAGTCGGATCAGCAATCTTATTTATATCACCTATGTTATTTGTATATTATTTGTAATTCGAAACCCATTCCCCAAATATGTAACTGTATATTTTCAGCCTTCTGGCTGCCAAGTTCTTTCAATAAACCGTTAATTATTATTATTAATATTATTACTGGAATAGGACCTCCAACCGAACCTGATCACTCACACCAAACTATGTTCCCTGCAGTAAGACACATCTACTCACTTCCTGCCCACACATACTACCAATCCCCTCACAAAAAGTCTGACGCTAGCCAAACTTGAATGGCAATACCAAACAGTTGATGTTCACCATCAACAAATCTCAAGTACAAGATGTAGTGCCTTCTATTACTTCGCCATACAAGCATTCAAATGCACTATGTCTAGTAACTACACGCTCGTTACGTTTAACTTGATTCCCACACTATAACATCATCGGGGTAGTTCCATTCAACTCAGTTCTTCGCTGCCAAAGGGCGAATACTTGGTTTACTTCTCCGGTAAAAATGGCGGGACTGGCTGAAAAGCCAGGGGCGTGTAAATCTCCATAAGTTATATCCATCACTAAATGTGGCTAGGTCTCGAATTTTGTCGTTAAATATCACTTTAATAATATGTCTTTTCCAAGTCTAGAATAGCAAATATTCACCTGCTGCTCTACTAATTCATCTAAGTTGGGTAAGTCTAAGCATACTTATTAAAACAATTCATTCAAATCATTTGCCCTTCTCAAACCCAAAGTCTAGTAACCATGACAACAACTTGCTTCCAGCCTCCCCGCAGTTTTCCCTTCATCAGGTTCTGATCCTGGAAAATCTCTAAACATGATTTTTGTCCCCTTACCTGAGCCTTCAGCATTCTTCACTGCTGAATACTTGCCTCCGTGGCTTTGGCTTCTCGGAACTCCACAAGTTGCAACTTATTAACAACTACTGATCATCATGCCTTGATGTCACCACAAAACTTCACAACTGCACCAGAAATTCAGTTAACACCTTCAAGAGCAAAAGGGTAAACATTATCACCAAAATGCGCGGGATACTTCTTAAATGGATAATCATAAAAATAATCGATAATGGTGAAGACTGTCACCTAGAAAATTACGTATCTCTAAAGAGAACACTACACACTTTCAATCTACAAGGTATTCAGAGTAAGGGTCAAAAATAATTGATGATATGTACTTGAAAAGAATGTCTGAAAATATAACTCTTTAGATTTCACGTAAACAAAAAGCAGATTTTCTGTACTCAACAAGTAGTTACTGTCTCTTTCAATTATCTTAGCCCTGTCTTATCACTTCACAATTTGCTCTGTGTTTTAATCACAACTGGTGGTCTTTACATGTACAGAGGGTGTTTCAACAATCCATTTTCAGAGATTGCGTTCTTATAGATGTCCATATCACCACAGAGTCCTCAACCCAATCAAACTATTGCTGAAAATACACCAGAATAAGTTCTCAAATACTGTACATATAACACCTGTACTAACAATGCATATCAATCTACACTAAGAAATTGTAATCCAGTATGTAATCAAATTATCATCTACAAGAAAAACATTACAAAAAAATACCACACAGAAAAATTTAACTTTAAATTTGTGTTATATCAGTAAATTCAATTGTCACAAATTGACTCCAACTGAGAACTAAAACTCTTTCTAGTCAGTCTACAATTTAGGTCAATAGCAAAAGAAAAATAATAACATACACATATAAAACATTCATATAACACTCAACTCGGGTTATATAAAAAATAATTTCAATAGTTAGAAAATACTTCAAGAAATCTGAATACTTTCTATTGAAATCACACCAACACTTCAATAAATGCCACAGCTACAAATATAACATCGGATTACATAACCTATGTACATATGACACTTGGTGGCACTCAGATGAAGCCTCTGTGCAAGCTCTCACAGTTACCAATGATAGACTCATAGCTGATTTAGTGAATGAAGGTTTGGGTCGTGTAGATGCACAACTGTTGCCGGTTGGTCAACTTATTGCCGCTCTACATATAGCTGTAACTGACTATCACCCAACTCCTATCTTTCAGGAGCATATGTGAATATTATTACCCTTATTGGCGGCATCCTTAACGCATGAGAATATACTAATACACATTACATTAAAATCACAAAAGAAGTTTAATGCATGACATTTGGGAACCATTTCCATTGAATGCGAATCTTTAGGTTCTTAACAGAGAAACTGAACTAATAGTGGTTTCAGAAGATTTTTCGCTAGTTGCTGTGACTCAGCATTAAGTCCTAAATTATTGTAAGTCAACGTACAAGCTAATGCTTTACAGCTCTGCAGCAATGTGAATACACTCCAATACCTCATAGGTTAGTGTTGCACGTGCATGTCAATAATGTGATATTTTCCAAAGTAAACTGTGTAATAATTATATGTCAGGTTGTACGTAAACATTTAGTAGTCGAAGGCTATCATATGGCACCAGACTATTGTGAGCTCAGTAGTAAGCAACCATAACCTTGCCTACTGACCATCATCTTGCATTTGTATCAAACATTACTTCTGAACTAGTGCCCATACCATTTTTACTGAATATCAATATGAGCAGCCTTCACATTGTCTCTAATAAGCTTAAACTTGTCTTACATAAGTGAAACACAGTTTCCTGACTCTTCACTATTAACATTCCTGGTGTTGAT
>NW_024711100.1:0-7030 GCF_018991925.1 Homarus americanus | reverse complement strand
AGAAGAAGGAAACTACCACTTTCTGCCGTGTACAAAAGGACCAGTACCGGCCATGGGGAGACTACATCTTCACCGGGAAAAAGACACAAAAGAAGCGCTGAACCTACGCTTCTGATATTTAAAAATACTGTAATAAAAAACATATTAATTGATTTTGTTTGTATTATTTATGCTTTTTTTTATTTCATCTGTAAACGTGCTGTTTTGGGAATATATTTTGAGTTACATAATATTTAGGTACAGCAGTTTATTTCACTGTATCTACTTGTTTACCAAGTAACTGGACTTACAGTCTCCGATCGGGATTCTCAAAACAAATATTTGGCATCGAACTCCGTAAGTGAGCACGTAATCTAGCCTGTAACTTACAGGACCTCAACACGATCAACCTGGATATAGTAGTCGCTATTTCCGGATTGCATGAAAAAAAATTAATAATATATGGTTTAATAATGCTTGTTAGACTTGTTTTATCATAGAATAATGAAGAAAATTTTTTGTACATCAACATACTAAAATACAATATTAGTTTTTTTTTACGACAAGAAGAGGCTTGGCTGTTCTATTTCTCGCTTTATGGAAGAGATGCAGCTTTTGTCTTCTTACAACTTTTCAAGTAATGTGTACCAAAATAGAAGATTTTTATTGTCCACATTTAGGGTATATTTTTTTTTATGACTGAATAAACTTGCAGATAGATCTTATTAATGTGGTATAGCTGTAAATATCCTTCAGTAATGAAATCCAAATATGAGGTCAAGTGAACATTTTTGCTTAGACTCCGCCTTTGTTAGGACCAAGTTATAACAAGTTATTCTGCCAAGTATCCAATAAGTACCCATGACTCAGAGTTAAATAATACCTAACCTAATCTAAGTTCATCAAACTTACTAAAAAAAGTGGGGCAAAAAATAAGTGGTAAAGAAATTTTTTTCTCAGAAAAAGAATTATATTCAGAGGTTTTTTATCCGATACCTTCAGTCGTGATTATTTTGATGCAAAATTAGTAAAATGTATTTAACCCTAACACTACCTCACCTTACCTAATCTTACCTTACCTTATCTAACCTAACCTAATGTTACCTAACCTAACCAAGCCGCAACGCTCATGACACAATTGAGTTCTCTAGAAAGTTTTAATTTCATTTTCTTTTTTTAAAAATACATTTGCAGAGACAATAAACTTTTGATAATTATTTCTCCAACATATCTATAAATCTGTTGATGATATATAAATTTAGGATAGGTTAGGTTTGGTGTGATTAGGATAGGTTAGGCTAGTTTAGGATAGTCTAAGTTAGCTTAGGAAAGGCTAAGTTAGGTTACGATACACTAGGTTAGGTTTTAATCTGCATGATATTTTTACTGAACTTTTAAACGATGTTATAATCCTGGCAGCAGGGTATCGATCACGAAAATAACACTTTGGTAGTTATAACATTTGATAAAGCTTATTATTACTGTAACATGAAACAAATCACTATAGCTGTACTTATCAATCCAGTATTAAATCTGTATTATCTTTGACCATCGCTCATTGGCCAGCTTATCTCTGCACTGTTCTCTGATATAATAAAGTATTGGTGAATGGGAATATTAATCATTTGTGAGTCACTTACTATAAAGGAAACTGTAACGGATTCTATGGACAGTTGGGAATATTTTCACGGAATAAGTCGGAGTAACTCCCCTCTTGCCCAAAAGCGATCCAAGGAGTTAATTCACAGAGCGAAAATCTAGACTAGTCTTCCTTGTTTGTTTTAGGTCATAACAACGAAAAGTTTAATAATGTTTATTACAATGATTCAGGTTTTACTGTAATTCTTCTTTTTTATATTTTTAGTATTTTGTAGATTTTTTTCACCCAGTTCATTTCTTGTTTAGATTCATTATTGCAATTATTTTTATTACAGAGTTGAATTAAAAGTTTATATCTAAGTATTTTACAGCTTCACAAATACTCTTATAAAATGTTGATACACACAGTGGACAGTTTTTAGTTCTTTCTTGTAATACCTCAGTATTACTCTGTTAAATTCTTACCATTTACACCTGACCATTTATTTATTTATTTTACAAATTGTTTAAAGAGAGAACATCACCAGCAGGATACAGATGATGAAGTAAATAGAAGTTTGTAACCTAACCCTACCCCCCACTGCTACCCCTCCCTCTTGTCCCACATTCTAACTCGTCACTCCTACCCCTTACTCCTACCCCTTACTCCCACCCCTTAATCCCACCCCTTATTCCCACCCCTTATTCCCACCCCTTGCTCCCACCCCTTCCTTCTAATTCTTTACTTTAACTCCTTCAATTCCCCAATTTCACTTCTAATTCCCTACTTCAACCCTTTAATTCCCACCACTTCACTCCTACCACTCCACTCCATAACCCCCACTCTAACTCTTGCTCTTCCAACTCCTTGCTCCAACTCTCCATCTTCAGGACCCATTGCCCCCACCCTTACTCCCCAACCCCACTGCCGTCTTACCGCCACCTCATCCTCCCAACTCTTACCCTAACTCTACTCCCACCCCTTTAATCCCAACTCTAATCCCAACTTTACTCCACGCCCTATCTCCAACTCTCATCTCATTCCTTACTCCCACCCCCTGATTCCTACCCCCACTGCAACTCTTACTCCCACCCCTTACTCCCACCCCTTACTCCCACCCCTTACTCCCACCCCTTACTCCCACCCCTTACTCCTACCCCTTACTCCCACCCCTTACTCACACCCCTAACTCCCACCCTTACTCCCACGCCTTACTCCCATGCCTTACTCCCACCCCTTACTCCCACCACTTACTCCCACCCCCTTACTCCCACCCCTACCTCCACCCCCACTCCCTACCTACTCCCACCCCCCCACTCCCACCCCATTCCACCCCCTTACTCCCCACCCCCTACTCCCACCCTTACTCCCACCCCTTAATTTACCGCCTTACTCCCCACGCCTTACTCCCACCCCCACTCCCAATCTTACTCCCAACTCCCCACTCCCACCCCCACTCCCACGCCCCATCCCATCAGCCCATCTCCCCACGCCTGCCCCAACCCCACTCCCAATCCCCATCCCAACCTTTACCCCCAACTATCATCTCCATCCCTTACCCCCCACCTTACTCCCACCCCCTTACTCCTACCCCTTACTCCCACCCCTTACTCCCACCCTTACTCCCACGCCTTACTCCCACCCCTTACTCCCACCTCTTACTCCCACCCCTTACTCCCACCCCTTACTCCCACGCCTTACTCCCACCCTTCACTCCTACCCTTCGCTTCTACCCCCACTGTTACCCCACACTACGCTGGTAATTGAAGACATCATACATTTGTTCACTTAGACACCACTTATTATTCAGGACCTAATGGCTATAATATCAGAGTCATTATTCTTAACTCAACTTTATATATATATCAATTGTCAAAAACCTTCACCACAAGAAAGAAAAGAACAGTCGGGTATGGCAGAAAATGTAATAAACGAACATGGAGTAAGACATCAAGCTCCATATTGTAAACAAGATCATCGTCATTGTTTATTTATTGCGAGGAAAAATATTGTTCGCAATATAATTATAAAAACCTTCTGTAATTCATTCTCTTCATTACACTAAAAGGTAATGAAGTATATAAAGAAAATAGTTTATAAATTACTAAAATAAAAATACGTATAAAAAAGTAAAATAGCATCTATTGATGGAATAGAAAAGAATTATATCGTAAGTGGGTAAAAGATTTCTTGGGTAGGTTTTAGAATACAATAACTGTTTTCTGCATTACACCGATGGTTCCAAGTCAGAAATTATCCTTAAGTTTTGTGAATCAGTATTTACAGTTTTTCTTAAAGGGTGACTTAAGTTACGGTCACACGATCCCTTTGATGAGCAATTAATTTGGAGCAAGAAATTACGAGTAATTTCTTCCAAATGTGGTCACACGAGTGGCTCTTGGTTCAGTTACTACAGCAAGAAAAAAAAGTTAACGCCGCTGTGCGAGTAGAAGGGAGACGGAACATCACAACAACAATGCAGACGACGCAGCAGCTATCCTTGGTATTATTGTTATTATTAAAAAGAAATGAGAGAAAGCGAAGAAAAACTATTGGGGACTCGTAAGTGGCTGGCGAGGAGGAGGAACGAGTGTTTAATATAGACTGGTTCAACTATCGTAGTTACAGTAGGGAGGGTTGTTAGTGTGTGGAGAATGACCGGCTGTATGGGCTTGTGTTTTGTAAACAAACACGCCAAAACACCACCCAAATAATAAACTCAGTGTGTCGTAAAAAACTGTTTGTGCATTTTATACATAATGTTATTGATCTATGTTATATATAGCCAAGGTAAATACTCGATAAATAAGCTTCGTGTCATTAAATATGGTATTAACCGGGTTTTGAACCGATAATCTTGCTCGAAATAGTCAAGAAATTGACTATCACGATTGTCAATAAAAATGCTTCAAAAACTTGCTCGAATTTCTCGAAAATTGCTCGAAATAACTTTCCGGCAAGAAATTGCTAAAAAAAAAATGCGCCCATGTGACCAGTGCTTTAAGAATTGTATGATATCCTCATGGCAATGGAAACACACACACACACACACACTCACCCCATACACAGTCACACACTCACCATGCACAATCACACACACCCATACACACACTGTACATGCACAAACCATACACACACATACACACACACACACACACACACACCATACATACACACACCATACACATACACACACCATACACACATACACACACACACACACACACACCATGCACACACACCATACAAACAAACAAACACACACCATATACACACACACACACACACACACAATGCACACACACACACCATGCACACTCACACACACACACACCATGCACACTCACACCATGCACACACACACACTAATTGTTTTAATTTAGTTCTTGGAACTCTTAAGTGGCAGCGCTTGATGTAAACACTTCTTGGCATTTTCTGTTTATCTAGTAGCAGGTATACGCACAGATGTAATATGAGAAAATAAATTATGAATTCTGTCCAGGGAAGTGTTGTGAATATGACCTTGAGATAACACTTGTGTTAAGTGTGAATTTCCCTGTCTAGTGATATGTCCAACTACTACTCTGGGCCGCGAGACAGTGGTAGTGATTACAGATTGCCCACGAGGGGGCTAGTTTATTGGGCACCCCCTTACATCCTGTGCAAGGTGAAGCGCAGAAGCGTTTACAGTGCCCAACTGGGAAGCATGCGGAGTTCATGCTTGCCTTTATGACTCATGCATTAAGGGCGTAAAAGGCCTGAAGGGTCATGGGTTTTGTCAGCAAGTTACATAAAGTGACAATGATGAGTGTGTGGGGGGAAAATTCCCGGTACAATTTATCTGTTTATGGCAAAGTGTGGCAGGTCCCTATTAATGTGAGCGGTGTTTACTGAATCAGCTGACCCTGGCTCGACCTTTTGAGAGACGCAAGCCAAGTGATCTAAGAGTCGTGAATAACATGGTGAATTACTTGGTGTTATTCATTTGGGTGAATATTTGTATAAATCAAAGGTGCTGTCACACACACACACACACACACACACACCACACGTGGCACACCACCAACACACAGTTTCTGAGAAGGAGTTTGAGATTGTATTTAACGAAGTCTTAACTGGGAAAATGTTGTATGGCTTTTGTTATGGGGTAAGTTCTGGCGTGAACATTAAGACTATTTTCATAATTTTTTGTAACTAATATTTTTATCTGCCTGGTACAATTATTTATTAATTTGTATTGTAAGTTATGTCTTGATAGTCGATGTAATGTAACAATTTATTTTTTGTGTTAATGTTCATATAGATTGGTTCAGTGTTGCGGCTCTGACTCGTCAACGATGTTAATAAGCTCTTGAGTACATACTGCTGGTGAAACTATGTTATATTAATAACACGACAGACAAGTACTATAATACCTTAACATTTAACAATAATTCAGCCTTAATTTAATTTTTTCACCAACTTAAGACACATAACCCAGAAGGAAGTAAGACGGGCAACATAACGCGGGATATCGTGCTTCACTAAGTGCAAATTATGGAACTTGAGGTAACACATTATGGGAAAATGCGAGCCCTGCTAAGTGGTTCTCCTCAACATGGACGCAAACATCAGATGGACAAAGAAACAGAAGAACCCCGGATATACATTCATTTATTCTACAAAAAAGTTACGTAAACGAGCGTTAAATACGTTTAAGTAATCACAGTTTACGAAGCTGAAGTCGAGATATTAGAAGATGAAGAAGACTTTAGCATATCAGTATACCCCACGACCGGCGCCAGGATGTTAAGTGTGCCATCAGGGTATATTAGCGCTGAGAGACGGGTGCTATCGTGGTATATTAGCATACCTTCACCCTGAATGGTATATCAAAAAGTACAGGATTTACTTCACAGATATTTAGTTATATCTATCGGTATATTATATAAATTATATCAATATATCTGTGTATACCAAATATGGCATCAGAGTATATCACCGTTTGCCATCATATTCTCTAAATAACCTCAAAGCATACCCCCGAATGTTTAATATCATACACTATAAATGACACTGTAGTATGTTAGTATATAATCAGGGTATAACATAAATAATATCAGCATTGTTTAGAATATCATATATATTAAGCGTGAGGAATGGATGTATATGATTCAATATATCACAGTTACATAAAGCGGTATGTCAGCTCATCAGCATATCACTAGAATGACATCAGAGTATAGGACACTATACTCCAATAAATACTGTCAGGTATCTAAGTATATCAGGGTAATCACTGAGAAGTGTCAGAACATATCAGCATATTCCTTGACTGGTAACAAAGCATATCAACATACTCAAAGTATAATCAATGTCTCCGGAATAAACAAGCCAGTGACAGCAGCATATATTTTTGAAAATCAGCTGTGAAATATGTTCAGAACAGCCCAAAGTATACTATAATACTAAGCAACATTTGAAATATACCAG
>NW_024711099.1:0-9537 GCF_018991925.1 Homarus americanus | reverse complement strand
GTGATAAATCAATAGCATCAAATTACCGCCCCATTAGTCTCACGTCAATCATAGGCAAGTTGCTAGAGTCAATTATTGCTACAAAAATCAGAAGCCACCTTGAAACATTCAACTTAATTCATTCTTCTCAGCACGGGTTCACCCAGGGACGTTCTTGTCTCACAAATTTGCTTAGCTTTTTCTCAGAAGTATTTGAAGCGGTAGATAATGATAAGTCATATGATATAATTTATTTAGGTTTCAGTAAAGCATTCGATAGAGTCCCCTTATGAGAGATTGATATGAAGGTAGGTGCCATACGGAATAGGTGGATCAGTATTAAAATGATTAGGTCATGGTTAACTGGTAGGAAACAAAGAGTCAGCATAAATGGATTAAAGTCAGACTGGGGTGCGGCCAAAAGCGGAGTTCCCCAGGGATCTGTATTAGGCCCTCTGCTGTTTGTTATATTCATTACGATCTTGATTTAGGCATAACTAGTAGATTTGTAAATTTGCAGATGATACCAAAATGGGGAGAGGATAATTCAGACAGTGACTTTGAACATCTTCAAAGAGATCTAGATACCTTACATGAGTGGTCAGTAGACTGGCAAATGAATTTTAATACTGATAAATGCAAGGTACTACAGATCGGGAAGACGAATACAAACGTTAAGTATAAACTAGGTAACACGGAAATAGAAAACTCCAGTTTGTGAAAAGGATTCAGGTATTTAGCAACGACTTGAAACCTAGAAAACAATGTATTAGCGTTCGCAACAAGGCAAACAGGATTCTTGGGTTCATATCTAGGTCTGTGAGTAACAGAACTGCTGGCGTTATCTTGAAACTTTACCTAGCATTAGTGAGGCCACACATGGATTATGCGGTTCAGTTCTGGTGTCCTTATTATAGAATGGACATAGATTCTTTGGAGAGAGTACAAAGAAGAATGACAAAATGATCCATAATATTAGAAACCTTCCATATGAAGAAAGACTGAAAGCTTTAGGCCATATCTATTAGAGAGGCGAGTTAGGGGAGATATGATAGAGGTGTACAAGTGGGTAAGTGGGATTAACAAGGGTAAAATGGAAGATGTTCTAAGCCCAGTAATAACGAAATAATCAATCTAGAACAAATGGTTTAAATTAGATAAATTCCGATCCGTGAAAGGATATAGGCAAGCACTGGTTTGGTAATAGAGTTGTGGATATGTGGAATAGGCTAATGAAAGTGCTATAGTAGGATCGGGGACGCTAGGGAGCTTCAAGACGAAGGGATAGGCACAAGTGGAAGTGCTGGGATGCAAGGGAAAAGGATCTGTCTCTGTATGGGCCAGTCGGCCCCTGCAGTATCCCACTTTCTTATGTTCATGTTCTTAACAGTGATCACAGAGAAATCAGGTTCACCCTAAATCTGGGAAAACGAAGAACAATGACAATATGGTCAGAGTCCCAAACTTTCAGTTGGCGGATTATCAGGGGTTAAGAAGGTACCTAGGTGAGGACACCTGGGAACAGTCACGTCAATCCCCAGTAGGAAGGGGTGAGGTCATAGATGACACAACAATTGATCATGACTATAATACTACATAAATAAGAATGAGCCAAGGTGGATGACCAGAAAACTTAAACATGACATAGGAATAAAGAAAGGAATATATAAGAAATTAAAGGGAGGGGAGGAGCAGCTCAGAAATAGGTATAATGAACTATCTAGGAATGTTAAAAAAATGTAAGGAAAGCAAAGAGAGACTATGAAATCAAAATAGCAAGAGAATCCAAGGCGAATCCTAAGGGATTTTTCCAGATATATAGGACAAAGGTCAAGGACAAAGTTGGGCCTTTAAAGTCAGGGAAGGGAGAAGTGATAAATGGCAGTGAAGAAATAAGCAAAGCATTGAACAGCTACTTCTTATCAGTTTCACAGAAGAAATTTGTGATGAAATTCCAGAGGTGGAACTGATATTTAAGGGAAAGGAAGAAGAGAAATTAAAGAATATCACTATCAGAAAAGAGGATGTTCTTAAGAAGATAAATAAACTAAAGAAAACAAAATCCCCAGGGCCGGATGAAATTTTCCCTCGAGTCTTGAAAGAGTGTAGGGAACAGATTAGCGGACCCCTCGTAAACTTATTTACGAAATCATTAGACACTGGAGTTGTGCCAGACTTGTGGAAACAGGAAAATGTAGTACCCATATTCAAAAAGGGAGACAGAGCATCAGCGTCAAATTACCGGCCGATCAGTTTGACGTCAGTAGTGGGGAAATTTCTTGAATCAATTATAGCAGATAGCATCCGATCGCATCTAGAGAAAAGCAAATTAATCTATGACTCTCAACATGGGTTTACAAAGAGAAAATCTTGTCTAACAAATCTGCTAACTTTTTTTAGGAAAGTCTTCGAGGTAGTAGATAATGACGAAAATTACGATGTTATTTACTTAGACTTTAGCAAAGCATTTGACAGAGTACCGCATCAGAGGCTTCTGAGAAAAATTAAGGCTCATGGTCTCGAGGGGATAGTTTTAAATTGGATAAAATCATGGCTCACCGATAGAACGCAGAGAGTCAGCGTAGATGGTGTTAAATCTGAGTGGGGCCATGTAACCAGTGGGGTTCCCCAGGGGTCAGTACTAGGCCCACTCTTGTTCATAATCTACATAACGATCTAGATACTGGGATCAGCAGTGACATAAGCAAGTTTGCGGATGACACCAAAATAGGGCGGCAAATTAATTCAGGGCAGGATGCAAATGCATTACAGGAGGATCTGAATAAACTGCAGGGGTGGTCTGAAAAATGGCAAAAGAAATTCAACACCAGCAAGTGCAGCGTACTTATATTGGAAGAACAAACACTTATAATGTATACAGCCTTAACAACATCAACCTAGAGAAGTCGACTTGTGAAAGAGACCTCGGGGTACTTGTAAGCCCGGACCTACGGCCTAGAAAACAGTTCGTTAATGTTCGAAATAAGGCAAACAGAGTTTTGGGTTTTATATCTAGAAGTGTAAGTAACAAGAGTGCAGAGGTCTTATTGCAACTATATCTTGCGCTAGTCAGGTCGCACCTCGATTATCAGGTTCAGTTCTGGTGCCCCTATTATAGAATGGATATAAATTCACTAGAGTCGGTGCAGCGAAGAATCACAAAAATGATTCCGGGACTTAGAAACCTTCCATATCAGGATAGATTAAAAAAACTTAACTTGCATTCCCTAGAAAGACGAAGAGTGCGGGGAGACATGATAGAAGTATTTAAGTGGGTGAAAGGAATCAATATAGGGGATATAGATAAAGTTCCTATAATATCCGAGCAGGATAGGACTCGGAGCAACGGATTCAAGTTGGATAAGTTTAGGTTTAGGAGGGAGATAGGAAAAAACTGGTTCACAAATAGGGTGGTGGACGAGTGGAATAAGCTTAGCAACTTTGTAGTAAGTGCGGGAACTCTGGAAAGTTTCAAAAGGAGGCTAGATAGATTCAAGGATGATAGAGAGTGGTAGTAACTCTCGACAGGAGCTGCCATGCACAGGCCAACCGGCCTATTGCAGACTCCTTATTTTCTTATGTTCTTATGTCAATGTGGCATTTAAAAACTCATGCACTGTTAAACAAATGTTAATCAAGAACTCCCCCAACAATACAAATGGCTGCATTTATAAAGTCCCTTGCAAGGAATGTAATATGTTTAACTTAGGCCAGACAGGTAAAGATCTTGTAACTAGACTTAAACAACATAAATATAGTGTTAGGTCAGGCCAGGAATCCAATGCTTTGTTTGTTCATGTGAGGGATAATAAACATTGCATTGACTGGGATAATGCCTCCTCAATATTACCTTGTAATTCAATTGACAGTAGAACATTATAGAATCTAGTCTCATTAAACATACCGAATCCGTTAACATGAATTTGAGTAATGGTATGTACAAATTGGACAATTTTTTTATTAAGAGGATTTGTAACCAGGTGAGAAGGTTGGGTGCTTTTGTGAAGATTAGTAGGGTCATTACCTATACTTGACCTCTGTGGACTTGATCTCACCCTCCTCTGTATATATATATATATATATATATATATATATATATATATATATATATATATATATGTAACCGGTCGGAATTTACTGGACTTGGGGTTTATTAAAGATTATAAGATGGTAATGGCAGTGGAAGCGCCCCTTTGAGAAAAATCCCGAACCAGCACAAGAACACTTAAATCTACTAAACAAAATGAATTGTCCGTGACCCGTGGAAGGATAGCGTCTGTGACTGGGATGAATGAGACACACTGTAAAATTTAGACACTTATATTCCCTCCAACACTACAAACACAATCAAATAATGGTACACCAATATGCTCACCTCTTAACTTGAACTTAAAACACTACTCTGGGGAATAAAAGTTATACATGATATAGAAATTATTAGAAACTCAGGCAACAATAAATTTGAAGTATTAAGAAATGTTGCTTGCACACATGAAACAGGCCTTAAGGGCTTTCACAAAATAATATTAGTCACTTAGGAAATGGTATTAAAAAATAAGAAATTAACTACTCTACAATGAATAGGCCTTAAGGGCTTTCAACAAAATAATATCAGTCACTGAGGAAATGGTAATAAAAATAAGAAATTAAATACTCTACAATGAATAGGCCTTAAGGGCTTTCAACAAAATAATATCACCCCAACAGATGCACTCTTCCTAACCTAACTTAAACACTACTCTGGGGAACAAAGGTTATACCTGAGATCAGAATTATGAAGAAAAATTAGATGCATTAAAAGAATCAAATCACAGTATCACTCTGGTTCCACTTAATGACACAAACATTCAAAAAACACTACTATCAAAATTATTTAAGAAATATTAAACTACACACGTCAAGATAATATCAGTAACTGAGAAATGGTATCAACTACACCCAAATATATTCACTATTATTAATATGTTACTGGGTCCACCAATACTCGTGAACCATGCTCCACCCAACTCAACATACACCCGTAATAAGGGAGATAAAATGTTCCTCTAGGTATCTCCTAGAGTCCTAGACTCATGGTCTCAGTGTGTGACCATTAATTTACTCAGATAGCCTCAGTGTACTCCCAGTGCGTCCATACAGCGGAAGGGAGTGAGCCAATCAGACCTTGTACAGTTGAGAGAAGCTTTAGCTTCCCGTTAGCAAGAGGGTTTCACTAAGCTGCTCGGGACATGTGGTGTTGTGAGCCGAGGTAGAGGAGAGCTGCTGATCCACGATCGTCCCGTCGTCAGCTGAGCACCCAGACGGCTAGATTCCCTCAAGAGATCCTTTGATACCCCGCTAAACAGTGACAGGCCTACACTGATCGGTCCAATGGCGACAATCGCCACCCTCAATCATCAACGGCAGTCTCAAACGGCAGTCAATCTCTCGCAGTCAAACTCCGGTCAACTCCGGTCAAGTGGGTTCTGACGGAAACCCTGAAATGAACTCACTGTTAGCTCTAGTTTACTTTACCACTGCCCTATCTAACCCTGTCTGAGATCGAATGAGACTTACTTGTTATACTGCAATAGCGCAGCACCGGTGACTAGGCCACGTGACTATTTCTGTGACGGACGCTCAGGGACGTCTTGTTTGTCTGAATGCTCCCCGTGACTGAGGACCAGCCAGCGTCGCGTCTCCTCTCAAGGCGTTAGCTTAGGCCTACGTGACATATTTTCCGCCTAACTAATAACTCCTTGGGACACCCGTAACATTATTCAGACTGATAAACGATCTATAATAATTTCAAATTCAATAATAGTCCCTTAACTTCATGAATCGCATCATTACTAATTCGGCAAATTACATTTAATGTCATATAGGCCTAGTTCCACAAACTCTCGCTATGTGCAGGGAGTGCTCTCTTCCCTCCGACGACCTTGAACGCTCAGTATCGCCAATGGCGGGGCATTCGAAATTACTCTGAAATTTCTGAATATTACATATATATATATATATATATATATATATATATATATATATATGCTGATAATCACAAGGAAAGAAGAAAACACGAAGTTCCCAAGCGCTTTCGTGTAATTCACATCTTCAGGGGTGAGTACAGACTAGAGAGAGTAATACAAATCAAGGTGTATATATACAGAGGAGGGTGAGACCAGGTCCACAATGGTCAGGTATTAGGTAATGACCCTACTAATCTTTAAATAGCACACAACGGTTGGTGGTCAGGTCAGATGGTCAAGTGACCCGGCCTTCTCACCTGATCACAAATCTTCTTAATTACAAAATTGTCCAGCTTGTACATGCCGTTACTCAAATTCATGTTGAATGCTTCGGTATGTTTAATAAGACTAGATTCTATGATGTTCCTACTATCAATTGAATTACATGGTAATATTGAGGAGGCATTATCCCAGTCAATGCAATGCTTGTTATCCCTCAAATGAACAAACAGAGCATTGGATTCCTGGCCTGTCCTAACACTGTATTTGTGTTGTTTAATTCTAGTTGCAAGATCTTTACCTGTCTGGCCTAAGTAAAACATATTACATTCCTTGCAAGGAACTTTATAAATGCAACCAATTGTGTTGTTGGGGGAGTTCTTGATTAACATTTGTTTAACAGTGCATGAGTTTTTAAATGCCACATTGACGTTCCAGGTTTTTAGCTGTGCAGGAATGTGTGAGAAATTTTTGTGAAATGGTAATATTAAGATATTCTTATGGTCATGGGTGGGCTTGGGGTCAGTTCTATAAAAAGTTTTCTTAGTAATGTTTAAGCATTTGTCTATAAAAGATCTAGGGTATTTAAGGTTTGAGCCAATATTATATATATATTTGTATTCCTCATCGATGAATTCCGGACTGCAAATTCTCAAGGCACGTAAAAACATTGTTGAAAATACTGACTGTTTGACTTTATTATGGTGGGCAGAATAATAATGAATGTATGAACACACATTAGTTGGTTTTCTATAAATACTGAACTTAAAGTGTTACCTATTCTGTGTATCAGACAGTCTAGGAATGGCAATTTACAGTCTTGCTCTAATTCCACAGTGAATTTGATCGAGGGGGCTAAGTTGTTAAGTTGTGGCAGGAAAGCTTTTAGGTCCTCATTACATGGCCAGAGACATAATATATCATCAACATATCTAAACCAGACTGCTGAGGGTGGTAAAATATTACTTAATAGTTTCTTTTCAAAGAATTCCATATATAGGTTGCTTAATACAGGTGAGAGTGGATTACCCATTGCCATACCAAATTTTTGAGCATAATATTCCCCATTGAATTCGAATTTGCAATCCTTAATACATAGTTTGATGAAGTCGTCTTTCGAGACGGGCAGTGAAATGTTATCTAGGGAATCTATGAGGAACTCTAGTAAATCATCAACTGGGACCTTTGTAAAGAGTGACGTTACATCAAAGCTGACCAGTTTAAAATCATGATTAATGTGTAAGTTATTGAGTTTATCAACCAGATCCATATTATTCTTGATATTGGAGTTAGAAATGTTGCCAACTAGGGGATTTAGTAAAGAAACTAACCATTTAGATAGTTTATAAGAGATTGACCCAACTGAGCTAATGATGGGTCTTGCTGGGTTATTAGGCTTGTGGGTCTTGATTACACCGTACATGTATGGCAGTGGAGGGGACGTTGAAGTAAGATGTTTAATGAGAGTAGCTTTGCCTCTCAATAGAGACTTCAGTTTTTTGTTGAACTGGGTGTTAACAGTGTTGAGAGGATTATTTATGAGTTTAGAATATGTTGTAGTATCACATAAAAGGTCATTCATTTTAGAGATATAGTCATCTTTGTTTAAAATCACTACTGTGTTGGCTTTACCTGCTTTAGTGACATGTAGATCCTTATTTTTCTTAAGGGCTTGGATTGCTTTGGTGAATCTTTCTGGACAGTTTGGAACACAAGGCTTAGACATAGATGCATACACAACACCTTTACACATGTTCACTTCTTCACTTGTCAAATTACTGAATTTCTCCAAATTGCAAAATGCTCTGGCTATGTCAACACCCTTGTTAGAACCATCAAAACTTAAACCATAGCCGAGGGCACACAAGGTATCATTGTCTAGTTGTTTAGAGGAGAGATTCACTACACAGTTGTGATTGGCATCCTTAGTCCAATCACTATTCTTAATAAGGAGTGCCAATTTGTGGTCTATCTTAGCTTGAAGATCAGAATGCTCACGTCTCAGGTTATCAAAACAGTAATCCAACATGAACTTTTTCCAATAACTCGGTATGGTCATATTAAAAACACGCTTTTTTGTCTTACAATACGGAAAGCTTCATCCACTTCAATTTTCTTTACTTCAAAATGTTTCTTAAAGATGATTTCTTGGAACTCATCAAAGGGGCGGTCAGACATCTTCAGGACACGTTGTGGGAGGACTTCCTTGTGGTTATCAACATATACCTAGATCACGCGCACCTACAGTGATTTACTTGCATATATATATATATATATATATATATATATATATATATATATATATATATATATATATATATATATATATATATATATATTTCATGTAAATCCACAATGAAAACGTGGATAAGATAAATCTTGATAAAATCACACGGGAAAATAGAAACAACGGAGTACCTTAGCTTTCGTCTTTATTCAAGACATCTTCAGAGGCAACTGGATTACATGGACAGAGAGAGAGGCTTAAATATACAGGGTGACCTAAAAATATGAGGTCAGGTCATAATGATGACATCCACTAATCCCCACACCAACACAACCGTAGAGGAGCTTAAGAGAAGGGTGGTGACGTGACTAGACAGGTCAGGTCAGAAAAAAAGGGACCCACAAAATAACTGTCATACATCAAGATCAAAGGTTTTCAAAGCAGTTTTAACCTTGGGCCACTGACAAATAAATTTATGTAACATATTATCAGTTTTGAACTGACCATCACTAAGGTTTATTGATTTTAATTCCTTAATCAAACTAGCTTCAACCAGAAGTCTTTCTGTGACACAAGATGATTTGAATACTTCTAAGCTTTTTCCCAAGCAATGGGGTGATTATTATTCCTAACATGAACGAACAAGGCACTGCTTTCAGATGCAGTTCTGATATTATACTTATGTTGTTTGATTCTGAGCTGCAGTGTTTTTCCTGTCTGACCTACATAATTATGTAATTATATATATATTTGTTTGTGTGAAGAGAGAGAGAGAGATAGGCCTTCTTTTTATCCCAGCACACAAGGATGTGGTGACCGGTTTCTAGCACCTGCTTCTGATTGACTTGATCTTAAAAAAATTGTAGGAAACTTATTTTGTAATTTCCTGGGTTAATGTGAATAAGAACAAGGATAAGTATCCTTCGCAGTACCAGGTGTTTAATGACACCAAGGTAACTTGAATGACACACACCGGCCCTCACCCACGTCCATTACTACATGTTTCAGTGAGATTACGTAGTCTGACCTTACCTAACCTAACGTAGATTAAAATTGCTTAATTTTTTTAACCTGGCTTAAAATAATGTAGGCTATCCAAACTTAACG
>NW_024711098.1:0-39874 GCF_018991925.1 Homarus americanus | reverse complement strand
GATCAGGGGGTTTTGTTAAACTCGATGAGGGGGCTTTGTTATACTCGATGAGGGGAGTTTGTTATACTCGGCCAGGGAACTGTGTTATACTCGACCAGGGGGCTTTTTTATACTCGATGATGGGGCTTTGTTATACTCGATCAAAGGGCTTTGTTGTACTCGATCAGAGACTTTGTTATACTCGAGCAGGGGGCTTTTTTATACTCGATGAGAGGGCTTTGTTATACTCGATTCTGGGCCTTTGAAATACTCGATCTTGGGACTTTGTTATACTCGACCAGGGGATTTTGTTATACTCGACCAGGGGGCTTTTTTATGCTCGATGAGGGGGCATTGTTATACTCGATGAGGGGACTTTGTTATACTCGATCTGGGGACTTTGTTATACTCGATCAGGGGCCTTTGTATATACTCGACTAGGAACATTGTTATATTCGATCAGGTGCCTTTCTTATACTCGATCAGGGGGCTTTGTTATACTCGATCTTGGGACTTTTTTTATACTCGATAAGGGGATTTATTGTACTCGATAAGGGACTTTTTATAACCTGATCAGGGGACTCGTTATTATTCTTCCTGACCGCACTTTGTTATACTCGATCAGGGTACTTTGTTATACTCCGGATCAGTGGCCTTTGTTATACTCGATCATTGGACTTTGTTATACTCGACCAGGGGACTTTGTTATACTCGACCAGGGGGCTTTTTTATACTCGATCAGGGGGTTTTGTTAAACTCGATGAGGGGGCTTTGTTATACTCGATGAGGGGACTTTGTTATATTCGATCAGGGGACTTTTTTATACTCGATCATGTTCTTTGGTATACCCGATCAGGGGCCTTTGTTATACTCGATCAGGGGACTTTGTTATTCTTGATCAGGGGACTTTGTTATATACGACCAGGGGACTTTGTTATACTCGATCAGGGGACTTTTTTATACTCGATCATGTTCTTTGGTATACCCGATCAGGGGCCTTTGTTATACTCGATCAGGGGACTTTGTTATTCTCGATAAGGTGACTTTTTTGTACTCGATCTGTGGACTTTGTTATACTCGATCTGGGTACTTTGTATATACTCGATCAGGCGATTTTGTTATACTCGATCAGGGGACTTTGTTATACTCGATGAGGGGGCTTTGTTATACTCAATCAGGGGTGTTTGTTTTATTCGACTCTTGACTTTGTTATATTCGGTCAGGTGCCTTTCTTATACTCGATCAGGGGGCTTTTTTATACTCGATGAGGGGACTTTGTTATTCTCGATCAGGGCACTTTGTTATACTTGATCAGGGTACTTTGTTATACTCGATCAGGGGACTTTGTTATACTCGATCAGGAGAATTTGTTATACGCGATCTTGGGACTTTGTTATACGCCATTAGGGTCCTTTGTTATACTCGATCAGGGGACTTAGTTATACTCGATCGGGGGACTTTGTTATACTCGATCATGCGACTTTATTATACTCGACCAGGGGACTTTGTTATACTCGATCAGGGGACTTTGTTATACTTGATCTGGGGACTTTGTATATACTTGACTAGGGACAGTGTAATATTCGATGAGGTGCCTTTCTTATACTCGATCAGGGGGCTTTTTTATACTCGATGACGGGTTCTTTGTTATGTTCGATCAGGGGAATTTGTTATACTCGATCAGAGGACTTTGTTATACTCAATCTTGGGTCTTTGTTATACTCCATTAGGGTCCTTTGTTATACTCGATCAGGGGACTTAGTTATGCTCGATTAGAGCACTTATTTATACTCGATCAGGGGAATTTGTTGTACTCGATCAGGGGATTTTGTTATACTCGACCAGGGGCTTTTGTTATACTCGATAAGGGGCCTTTGTTATACTCGATTATGGGACTTTGTTAAACTCGACCAGGGGACTTTGTTATACTCGACCAGGGGGCTTTTTTATACTCGATAAGGGTTTTTTTTTAAACTCGATGAGGAGGCTTTGTTATACTCGACCAGGGGCCTTTGTTATACTCGATAAGGGCCTTGTTTATTCGGATCATGGACTTTGTTATAATTGACCAAAGGACTTTGTTATACCCGAAGAGGGGGCTTTTATACCTCGCCGATCAGGGGGTTTTGTTTTACCGATCAGGGGCCTTGACACTCGATAATGGGACTTTGCTTATACCTGATCAGGACCTTTGTTATACCTGATCAGGGGGACTTTGTTATACCCGATCAGGGGCCTTTGTTATACTCGATAATGGGACTTTGTTATACTCGATCAGGGGACTTTGTTATACTAGATAAGGGGCTTTATTGTACTCGATAAGGGGACTTTGTTAAACTCGATCAGGGGACTTTGTTATTCTCGATCAGGGCACTTTGTTATACTCGATCAGGGTACTTTGTAATACTCGATCAGAGGCCTTTGTTATACTCGATCATGGGACTTTATTATACTCGACCAGGGGACTTTGTTATACTAGATTCGGGGCCTTTGTTATACTCGATCATGGGACTTTGTTATACTCGTCCAGGGGACTTTGTTATACTCGACCAGGGGGCTTTTTTATACTCGATCAGGGGGTTTTGTTAAACTCGATGAGGGGGCTTTGTTATACTCGATGAGGGGACTTTGTTATACTCGGCCAGGGACCTGTGTTATACTCGACCAGGGGGCTTTTTTATACTCGATGATGGGGCTTTGTTATACTCGATCAAATGGCTTTGTTGTGCTCGATCAGAGACTTTGTTATACTCGAGCAGGGGGCTTTTTTTATACTCGATGAGGGGGCTTTGTTATACTCGATCAGGGGACTTTGTTATACTCGATCAGGGGTGTCTGTCTTACTCGATCAGGGGACTTTTTATACTCGATCATGGGACTTTGTTATACTCGATCAGGAGATTTTGTTATACTCGACCAGGGGCCTTTATTATACTCGATAAGGAGCCTTTGTTATCCTCGATCATAGGACTTTGTTATACAAGACCAGGGGACTTTGTTATACTCGACCAGGGGGCTTTTTTATACTCGATCAGGGGGTTTTGTTAAACTCGATCAGGGGTTTTTGTTAAACTCGATCAGGGGGCTTTCTTATACTCAATCAGGGGACTTTGTTATAGACGACCAGGGGACTTTGTTATACTCGATCAGGGAACTTTGTTATACTCGTTCAGGGGAATTTGTTATAACCGATCAGGTGACTTTGTTGTAATCGATCAGAGGACTTTGTTATACTCGACCAGGGGAGTTTGTTATACTCGACCAGGGGACTTTGTTATACTCCATTATGATCCTTTGTTATACTCGATTAGGGGACTTTGTTATACTCGACCAAGGGCCTTATTTATACTCGATCAGGGGGTTTTGTTAAACTCTATCAGGGGGCTTTCTTATACTCAATCAGGGGACTTTGTTATAGACGACCAGGGGACTTTTGTTATACTCGACCAGGGGAGTTTGTTATACTCGACCAGGGGACTTTGTTATACTCCATTATGGTCCTTTGTTATACTCGATTAGGGGACTTTGTTATACTCTACCAGGGGCCTTATTTATACTCGATCAGGGGGTTTTGTTAAACTCGATGAGGGGGCTTTGTTATACTCGGCCAGAGGACTTTGTTTTACTCGACCAGGGGACTTTACTATACTCGATCAGGGGACTTTGTTATACTCGATCAGGGGCCTTTGTTATACTCGATAATGGGACTTTGTTATACTCGATCAGGGAACTTTGTTATACTCGATCAGGGGCTTTATTGTACTCGATAAGGGGACTTTGTTAAACTCGATCAGGAGACTTTGTTATTCCCGATCAGGGCACTTTGTTATACTCGATCATGGTACTTTGTTATACTCGACCAAAGGACTTTGTTATACTCGAAGAGGGGGCTTCTTTATACTCGATCAGGGGGTTTTGTTAAACTCGATCGAGGGTGTTTGTTTTACTCGATCAGGGGACTATGTTATTCTCGATCAGGGGACTTTGTTGTACTCGATAAGGGCCTTTGTTATACTCGATCATGGGACTTTGTTATACTCGACCAGGGGAGTTGTTATACTCGACCAGGGGGCTTTTTTATACTCGATCAGCGGGTTTTGTTAAACTCGATGAGGGGGCTTTGTTATACTCGAACAGGGGACGTTGTTTTACTCGGCCAGGGGACTTTGTTTTACTCGCCCAGGGGACTTTGTTATTCTCGATCAGGGGGCTTTGTTATACTCGATCAGCGGACTTTGTTATACTCGATCGGGGAGCTTTGTTATACTCGACCTTGTGACTTTGTTATACTCGATCAGGGGACTTTAGTATACTCGATCAGGGGACTTTATTATTTTCGACCAGGGGCCATTGTTATACTAGATTCGGTGCCTTTGTTATACTCGATCATGGGACTTTGTTATACTTGACCAGTGGGCTTTTTTATACTCGATCAGGGGGTTTTGTTTAACTCGATGAGGGGGCTTTTTTATACTCGATCAGGGGACTTTGTTATACACGGCCAGGGGACTGTGTTATGCTCGATCAGGAGACTTTGTTATACTCGTTCAGGGGACTTTGTTATAACCGATCAGGTGATTTTGTTGTAATCGATCAGCGGACTTTGTTATACTCGATCTGGGGGCTTTGTTAAACTCGATGAGGGGTCTTTCTTATACTCAATCAGGGGACTTTGTTATAGACGACCAGGGGACGTTGTTATATTCGAACTTGGGACTTTGTTATACTCGATCAGGGGACTTTATTATACTCGATCAGGGGTCATTGTTATTTTCGACCAGTGGCCTTTGTTATACTCGATTCGGGGCCTTTGAAATACTCGATCTTGGGACTTTGTTATACTCGACCAGGGGATTTTGTTATACTCGACCAGGGGGCTTTTTTATGCTCGATGAGGGGGCTTTGTTCTACTCGATGAGAGGGCTTTGTTATACTTGATAAGGGACTTTGTTATACGCAACCATGGGGCTTTTTTATACTCGATGAGTGGGCATTGTTATCCTCGATGAGGGGACTTTGTTATACTCGATCTGGGGACTTTTTTATACTCGATCAGGGGACTTAGTATATCCTCGACTAGGAACATTGTTATATTCGATCAGGTGCCTTTCTTATACTCGATCAGGGGGCTTTGTTATACTCGATGACGGGACTTTGTTATACTCGTTCTGGGGACTTTGTTATACTCGATCAGGGGACTTTGTTATACTCGACCAGGGGACTTTGTTATACTCCATTAGGGTCCTTTGTTATACTCGATCAGGGGACTTTGTTATACTTGATCTTGGGACTTTGTTATACGGCATTAGGGTCCTTTGTTATATCGATTAGGGACACTTAGTTATACTCGATCAGGGGACTTTGTTATACTCGATCAGGTGGCTTTGTTATACTCGACCAGGGGGCTTTTTCATACTCGATCAGGGGGTTTTGTTAAACTCGACCAGGGGCCTTTGTTATATTCGATAAGGGGCCTTTGTTATACTCGGTTATGGGACTTTGTTATACTCGACCAAAGGACTTTGTTATACTCGACCAGGGGGCTTTTTCATACTCGATCAGGGGGTTTTGCTAAACTCGATCAGGGGTGTTTGTTTTATTCGATCAGGGGACTTTGTTATATTCGATCAGGGGATTTTGTTATACTCGACAGGGGCGTTTGTTATATTCGATAAGGGGCCTTTGTTATACTCGATTATGGGACTTTGTTATACTCGACCAAAGGACTTTGTTATACTCGACCAGGGGCCTTTGTTATACTCGATAAGGGGCCTGTGTTATACTCGATCATTGGACTTTGTTATCCTCGACCTGGGGACTTTGTTATACTCGACCAGGGGCCTTATTTATACTCGATCTGGGGGTTTTGTTAAACTCGATGAGGGGGCTTTGTTATACTCGATCAGGGGACTTTGTTATACTCGGCCAGGGGACTTTGTTTTGCTCGACCAGGGGACTTTAGTATTCTCGATCAGGGGACTTTGTTTTACTCCATCAGAGGCCTTTGTTATACTCGATAATGAGACTTTGTTATACTCGATCAGTGGACTTTGTTATACTAGATAAGGGGCTTTACTGTACTCGATAAGGGGACTTTGTTAAACTCGATCAGGGGACTTTGTTATTCTCGATCAGGGCACTTTGTTATACTCGATCAGGGTACTTTGTTATACTCGAAGAGGGGCTTCTTTATACTCGATCAGGGAGTTTTGTTAAACTCGATCAAGGGTGTTTGTTTTACTCGATCAGGGGACTTTGTTATACTCGATCATGGGACTTTGTTATACTTGACCAGGGGACTTTGTTATACTCGACCAGGGGGCTTTTTTATACTCGATCAGGGGGTTTTGTTAAACTCGATGAGGGGGCTTTGTTATACTCGATGAGGGGACTTTGTTATACTCGGCCAGGGAACTGTGTTATACTCGACCAGGGGGCTTTTTTATACGGGATGATGGGGCTTTGTTATACTCGATCAAATGGCTTTGTTGTACTCGATCAGAGACTTTGCTATACTCGACGAGGGGGCTTGTTTATGCTCGATGAGGGGGCTGTGTTATACTCGATCATTGAACTTTGTTATACTCGACCTGGGGACTTTGTTATACTCGACCAGGGGCCTTATTTATACTCGATCTGGGGGTTTTGTTAAACTCGATGAGGGGGCTTTGTTATACTCGATCAGGGGACTTTAGTATACTCGATCAGGGGACTTTATTATTTTCGACCAGGGGCCTTTGTTGTACTAGATTCGGGGCCTTTGTTATACTCGATCATGGGACTTTGTTATACTCGACCAGTGGGCTTTTTTATACTCGATAAGGGGGTTTTGTTGAACTCGATGAGGGGGCTTTGTTATACTCGATCAGGGGACTTTGTTATACACGGCCAGGGGACTGTGTTATACTCGACAAGGGGCTTTTTTATACAAGATGATGGGGCTTTGTTATACTCGATCATAGGGCTTTGTTGTACTCGATCAGGGGACTTTGTTATGGACGACCAGGGGACTTTGTTATGCTCGATCAGGGGACTTTGTTATACTCGTTCAGGGGACTTTGTTATAACCGATCAGGTGATTTTGTTGTAATCGATCAGCGGACTTTGTTATACTCGATCTGGGGGTTTTGTTATACTCGATCTTGGGACTTTGTTATACTCGATCAGGGGACTTTATTATACTCGATCAGGGGACATTGTTATTTTCGACCAGTGGCCTTTCTTATACTCGATTCGGGGCCTTTGAAATACTCGATCTTGGGACTTTGTTATACTCGACCAGGGGATTTTGTTATATTCGACCAGGGGGCTTTTTTATACTCGATGAGGGGGCTTTGTTCTACTCGATCAGAGGGCTTTGTTATACTTGATCAGGGACTTTGTTATACACGACCACGGGGCTTTTTTATACTCGATGAGGGGGGATTGTTATACTCGATGTGGTGACTTTGTTATACTCGATCTGGGGACTTTGTTATACTCGATCAGGGGTCTTTGTATATACTCGACTAGGAACATTGTTATATTCGATCAGGTGCCTTTCTTATACTCGATCAGGGGGCTTTGTTATACTCGATGACGGGACTTTGTTATACTCGATCAGGGGGCTTTGTTATACTCGATCAGAGGACTTTGTTATACTCGACCAGGGGAGTTTGTTATACTCGACCAGGGGACTTTGTTGTACTCCATTAAGGTCCTTTGTTATACTCGATCAGGGGACTTTGTTATACTCGATCTTGGGACTTTGTTATACGGCATTAGGGTCCTTTGTTATATCGATTAGGGCACTTAGTTATACTCGATCAGGGGACTTTGTTATACTCGATCAGGGGGCTTTGTTATACTCGACCATGGGGCTTTTTCATTCTCGATCAGGGGGTTTTGTTAAACTCGATGAGAGGAATTTGTTATACTCGATCAGGGGATTTTGTTATACTCGACCAGGGGCCTTTGCTATACTCGATAAGGGGCCTGTGTTATACTCGATCATGGGGCTTTGTTATACTCGACCAGGGGACTTTGTTATACTCGACCAGGGGCCTTATTTATACTCGATCAGGGGGTTTTGTTAAACGTAATGAGGGGGATTTGTTATACTCGGCCAGGGGACTTTGTTTTACTCGACCAGGGGACTTTAGTATACTCGATCAGGGGACTTTGTTATACTCGATCAGGGGCCTTTGTTATACTCGATAATGGGACTTTGTTATACTCGATCAGGGGAATTTGTTATACTCGATCAAGGGCTTTATTGTACTCGATAAGGGGACTTTGTTAAACTTGATCAGGGGACTTTGTTATTCTCGATCAGGGCACTTTGTTATACTCGATCAGGGTATTTTGTTATAGTCGATCAGGGGACTTTGTTATACTCGATCAGGAGACTTTGTTATACGCAATCTTGGGACTTTGTTATACGCCATCAGGGTCCTTTGTTATACTCGATCAGGGGACTTTGTTATACTCGATCTGGGGACTTTGTATATTATCGACTAGGGACAGCGTTATATTCGATCAGGTGCCTTTCTTATACTCGATCAGGGGGCTTTTTTATACTCGATGACGGGTTCTCTGTTATGTTCGATCAGGGGGCTTTGTTATACTCGATCAGATGACTTTGTTATACTCAATCTTGAGACTTTGTTATACTCCATTAGGGTCCTTTGTTATACTCGATCAGGAGACTTAGTTATGCTCGATTAGGGAGCTTATTTATACTCGATCAGGGGATTTTGTCATACTCGATCAGGGGATTTTGTTATACTCGACCAGGGGCTTTTGTTATACTCGATAAGGGGCCTTTGTTATATTCGATTATGGGACTTTGTTATACTCGACCAGGGGACTTTGTTATACTCGACCAGGGGGCTTTTTTATACTCGATCAGGTTTTTTTTAAACTCGATGAGGGGGCTTTGTTATACTCGACCAGGGGCCTTTGTTATACTCGATAAGAGGCCTTTGTTATACTCTATCATGGGACTTTGTTATACTCGACCAAAGGACTTTGTTATACTCGAAGAGGGGCTTCTTTATACTCGATCAGGGAGTTTTGTTAAACTCGATCAAGGGTGTTTGTTTTACTCGATCAGGGGACTTTGTTATACTCGATCAGGGGACTTTGTTATACTCGATCATGGGACTTTGTTATACTCGACCAAAGGACTTTGTTATACTCGAAGAGGGGCTTCTTTATACTCGATCAGGGGGTTTTGTTAAACTCGATGAGGGGGCTTTGTTATACTCGACCAGGGGACTTTCTTATTGTCGATCAGGGGGCTTTGTTATACTCGATCAGCGAACTTTGTTATACTCGATCCGGGGGCTTTGTTATACTCGATCTTGTGACTTTGTTATACTCGATCAGGGGACTTTAGTGTACTCGATCAGGGGACTTTGTTATTTTTGACCAGGGGCCTTTGTTATACTAGATTCGGGGCCTTTGTTATACTCTATCATGGGAATTTGTTATACTCGACCAGGAGACTTTGTTATATTCGGCCAGGGGGGCTTTTTTATACTCGATCAGGGGGTTTTGTTAAACTCGATGAGGGGGCTTTGTTATACTCGATCAGGGGACTTTGTTATACTCGGCCAGGGAACTGTGTTATACTCGACCAGGGGGCTTTTTTATACTCGATGATGGGGCTTTGTTATTCTCGATCAAAGGGCTTAGTTGTACTCGATCAGAGACTTTGCTATACTCGACCAGGGGGCTTGTTTATGCTCGATGAGGGGGCTTTGTTATACTCGATCAGGGGACTTTGTTAAACTCGATCAGGGGGCTTTCTTATACTCAATCAGGGGACTTTGTTATAGACGACCAGGGGACTTTGTTATACTCGATCAGGGGACTTTGTTATACTCGTTCAGGGGACTTTGTTATAACCGATCAGGTGATTTTGTTGTAATCGATCAGCATACTTTGTTATACTCGATCTCGGGGCTTTGTTATACTCGATCTTGGGACTTTCTTTTACTCGATCAGGGGACTTTATTATACTCGATCAGGGAACATTGTTATTTTCGACCAGTGGCCTTTGTTATACTCGATTCGGGGCCTTTGAAATACTTCAACTTGGGACTTTGTTATACTCGATCAGGGGATTTTGTTATACTCGACCAGGGGGCTTTTTTATACTCGATGAGGGGGCTTAGTTCTACTCGATCAGAGGGCTTTGTTATACTTGATGAGGGACATTGTTATACGCGACCAGGGGGCTTTTTTATACTCGATGAGGGGGGATTGTTATACTCGTTGAGGGGACTTTGTTATACTCGACTAGGAACATTGTTATATTCGATCAGGTGCCTTTCTTATACTCGATCAGGGGACTTTGTTATACTCGATGACGGGACATGGTTATACTTGATCTGGGGACTTTGTTATACTCGATCAGAGGACTTTGCTATACTCGACCAGGGGAGTTTGTTATACTCGACCAGGGGACTTTGTTATACTCCATTAGGGTCCTTTGTTATACTCGATCATGGGACTTTGTTATATTCGATCTAGGGACTTTGTTATACGGCATTAGGGTCCATTGTTATATCGATTAGGGCACTTAGTTATACTCGATCAGGCGACTTTGTTATACTCGATTAGGGGGCTTTATTATATTCGACAAGGGGGCTTTTTCATACTCGATCAGGGGGTTTTGTTATACTCGACCAGGGGCCTTTGTTATATTCGATAAGGGGCCTTTGTTATACTCGATTATGGGACTTTATTATACTCGACCAAAGGACTTTGTTATACTCGACCAGGGGGCATTTTTATACTCGATCAGGGGGTTTTGTTAAACTCGATCAGGGGTGTTTGTTTTATTCGATCAGGGGACTTTGTTTTACTCGATCAGGGGACTTTGTTATACTCGATCAGGGGATTTTGTTATCCTCGACCAGGGGCCTTTGTTATATTCGATAAGGGGCCTGTTGTTATATTCGATTATGGGACTTTGTTATACTCGAGCAAAGGACTTTGTTATACTCGACCAGGAGCCTTTGTTACACTCGATAAGGGGCCTGTGTTATACTCGATCATGGGACTTTGTTATACTCGACCAGGGGACTTTGTTATACTCGACGAGGGGCCTTATTTATACGCGATCAGGGGTTTTTGTTAAACTCGATGAGGGGGCTTTGTTATACTCGATCAGGACTTGCTATACTCGGCCAGGGACTTTGTTTACTTGACCAGGGACTTTAGTAAGTATACCTCTGATCAGGGACTTTGCTAGTACCTGATGAGCCTGGTTATACCTCGATACGGACTTTGTTATACTCGCTCAGGGGACTTTGTTATACTCGATCAGGGCTTTATTGTACTCGATAAGGGGACTTTGTTAAACTCGATCAGGGGACTTTGTTATTCTTGATCAGGGCACTCTGTTATGCTCGATCAGGATACTTTGTTATACTCGATCAGGGGACTTTGTTATACTCGATCATGGGACTTTGTTATACTCGACCAGGTGTCTTTGTTATACTCGACCAGGGGGCTTTTTTATACTCGATTAGGAGGTTTTGTTAAACTCGATGAGGAGGCTTTGTTATACTCGATTAGGGGACTTTGTTATACTCGGCCAGGGGACTGTGTTATACTCGACCACGGGGCTTTTTTATACTCGTTGACGGGGCTTTGTTATACTCGATCAAAGGGCTTTGTTGTACTCGATCAGAGACTTTCTTATACTCGACCAGGGGGCTTTTTTAAACTCGATGAGGGGGCTTTGTTGTACTCGATCAGGGGACTTTGTTATACTCGATCAGGGGTGTTTGTCTTACTCGATCAGGAGATTTTGTTATACTCGACCAGGGGCCTTTGTTATACTCGATAAGGGACCTTTGTTATACTCGATCATAGGACTTTCTTATACTCGACCAGGGGACTTTGTTATACTCGACCAGGGGGCTTTTTTATACTCGATCAGTGGGTTTTGTTAAACTCGATGAGGGGGCTTTCTTATACTCAATCAGGGGACTTTGTTATAGACGACCAGGGGACTTTCTTATACTCGATCAGGGGACTTTGTTATACTCGTTCAGGGTACTTTGTTATAACCGATCAGGTGACTTTGTTGTAATCGATCAGCGGACTTTGTTATACTCGATCTGGGGGCTTTGTTATACTCGATCTTGTGACTTTGTTATACTCGATCAGGGGACTTTATTATACTCGATCAGGGGACATTTCTATTTTCGACCAGTGGCCTTTGTTATACTCGATTCGGGGCCTTTGAAATACTCAATCTCGGGACTTTGTTATACTCGACCAGGGGATTTTGTTATACTCGACCTGAGGGCTTTTTTATACTCGATGAGGGGGCTTTGTTCTAATCGATCAGAGGGGTTTGTTATACTTGATCAGGGACTTTGTTATACGCAACCAGGGGGCTTTTTTATACTCGATGAGGGGGCATGGTTATACTCGATGAGGGGACTTTGTTATGCTCGATGACGGGACATTGTTATACTCGATAAGGGGACTTTGTTATACTCGATCAGATGACTTTGTTGTTGCTCGACCAGGGGAGTTTGTTATATTCGACCAGGGGACTTTGTTATACTCCATTAGGGTCCTTTGTTATATTCGATCAGGGGACTTTGTTATACTCGATCTTAGGACTTTGTTATACGGCATTAAGGTCCTTTGTTATATCGATTACGGAACTTAGTTATACTCGATTAGGGAACTTTGTTATACTCGATGAGGGGGCTTTCTTATAATCGACCTGGGGGCTTTTTCATACTCGATCAGGGGTTTTTGTTAAACTCGTTGGGAGGAATTTGTTATACTCGATCAGGGGATTTTGTTATACTCGACTAGGGGCCTTTGTTATATTCGATAAGGGGCCTTTGTTATACTCGATTTTGGGACTTTGTTATACTCGACCAAAAGACTTTGTTATACTCGACCTGGGGGCTTTTTCATACTCGATCAGGGGGTTTTGTTAAACTCGATGGGAGGAATTTGTTATACTCGATCAGGGGGTTTTGTTAAACTCGATGAGGGGGCTTTGTTATACTCGATCAGGGGACTTTGTTATACTCGGCCAGGGGACTTTGTTTTACTTGACCAGGGGACTTTAGTATACTCGATCAGGACTTTTGTTATACTCGATGAGGGGCCTTTGTTATACTCGATAATGGGACTTTGTTATACTCGCTCAGGGGACTTTGTTATACTCGATCAGGGCTTTATTGTACTCGATAAGGGGACTTTGTTAAACTCGATCAGGGGACTTTGTTATTCTTGATCAGGGCACTCTGTTATACTCGATCAGGATACTTTGTTATACTCGATCAGGGGACTTTGTTATACTCGATCATGGGACTTTGTTATACTCGACCAGGTGTCTTTGTTATACTCGACCAGGGGGCTTTTTTATACTCGATTAGGAGGTTTTGTTAAACTCGATGAGGAGGCTTTGTTATACTCGATCAGGGGACTTTGTTATACTCAATGACGGGGCTTTGTTATACTCGATCAAAGGGCTTTGTTGTACTCGATCAGAGACTTTCTTATACTCGACCAGGGGGCTTTTTTAAACTCGATGAGGGGCTGGTTGTAATTTTGATCAATTAGGGACTTGTTATACTCTGGGATCAGGTAAGCCATTCCTATCAGGATTTCGTTATACTCTAGGACAGGGCCTTTATACCTCGATAAGGGGACCCTTTATATACCGGATCATAGGATTCTTGTTATACTCGATCAGGGGACTTTGTTATACTCGTTCAGGGTACTTTGTTATAACCGATCAGGTGACTTTGTTGTAATCGATCAGCGGACTTTGTTATACTCGATCTTGTGACTTTGTTATACTCGATCAGGGGACTTTATTATACTCGATCAGGGGACATTGCTTTTTTCGACCAGTGGCCTTTGTTATACTCGATTCGGGGCCTTTGAAATACTCAATCTCGGGACTTTGTTGTACTCGACCACGGGATTTTGTTATACTCGACCTGAGGGCTTTTTTATACTCGATGAGGGGGCTTTGTTCTACTCGATCAGAGGGGTTTGTTATACTTGATCAGGGACTTTGTTATACGCAACCAGGGGGCTTTTTTATACTCGATGAGGCGGCATTGTTATACTCGATGAGGGGACTTTGTTATACTCGATGACGGGACTTTGTTATACTCGATAAGGGGACTTTGTTATACTCGATCAGAGGACTTTGTTGTTGCTAGACCAGGGGAGTTTGTTATATTCGACCAGGGGACTTTGTTATACTCCATTAGGGTCCTTTGTTATACTCGATCAGGGGACTTTGTTATACTCGATCTTGGGACTTTGTTATACGGCATTAAGGTCCTTTGTTATATCGATTAGGGAACTTAGTTATACTCGATCAGGGGACTTTGTTATACTCGATGAGGGGCTTTCTTATACTCGACCTGGGGGCTTTTTCATACTCGATCAGAGGGTTTTGTTAAACTCGAGGGGAGGAATTTGTTATACTCGATCAGGGGATTTTGTTATACTCGACCAGGGGCCTTTGTTATATTCGATAAGGGGCCTTTGTTATACTCGATTATGGGACTTTGTTATACTCGACCAAAGGACTTTGTTATACTCGACCTGGGGGCTTTTTCATACTCGATCAGGGGGTTTTGTAAACTCGATGGGAGGAATTTGTTATACTCGATCAGGGGGTTTTGTTATACTCGACCAGGGGCCTTTGTTATACTCGATCAGGGGACTGTGTTATACTCGGCCAGGGGACTTTGTTTCACTAGACCAGGGGGACTTTAGTGTACTCGATCAGGGGACTCTGTTATACTCGATCAGGGGCCTTTGTTATACTCGATAATGGGACTTTGTTATACTCGATCAGGGGACTTGTTAAGATCGATCAGGGGCTTTATTGTACTCGATAAGGGGACTTTGTTAAACTCGATCAGGGGACTTTGTTATTCTCGATCAGGGCACTTTGTTATACTCGATCATGGTACTTTGTTATACTCGATCAGGGGACATTGTTATACTCGATCAGGAGACTTTGTTATACGCGATCTTGGGACTTTGTTATACGCCATTAGGGTCCTTTGTTATACTCGATCAGGGGACTTAGTTATGCTCGATCAGGGGCGTTTGTTATACTCGATCATGGGACTTTATTATACTCGACCAGGGGACTTTGTTTTACTGGAACAGGGGGCTTTTTTATACTCGATCAGGGGGTTTTGTTAAACTCGAAGAGGGGGCTTTGTTATACTCAAGCAGGGGACTTTGTTATACTCGTTTAGGGGACTTTTTTATACTCGATCATGGGCTTTGGTATATCCGATCAGGGGCCTTTGTTATACTCGACCAGGGGACTTTGTTATTCTCGATAAGGTGAATTTTTTGTACTCGATCTGCGGACTTTGTTATACTTGACCAGGGGGCTTTTTATACTCGATGAGGGGGTTTGTTATACTCGATCAGGGGACTTTGTTATACTCGATCAGGGGACTTTATTATACTCGATCAGGGGACTCCGTTATACTTGACCAGGGGTGTATGTTTTACTCGATCAGGGGACTTTGTTATACTCGATCAGGGGACTTTGTTATACTCGATTAGGGGATTTTGTTATACTCGATCAGGGGACTTTGTTATACTCGATCAGGGGGCTTTGTTATACTCAATCAGGGGTGTTTGTTTTACTCGAGTCGTGACTTTGTTATATTCGGTCAGGTGCCTTTCTTATACTCGATTAGTGGACTTTGTTATACTCGATCAGGGGACTTTGTTATTCTCGATCAGGGCACTTTGTTATACTCGATCAGGGTACTTTGTTATACTCGATCAGGGGACTTTGTTATATACGACCAGGGGACTTTGTTATACTCGATCAGGAGAATTTGTTATACGCGATCTTGGGACTTTATTATACTCGACCAGGGGACTTTGTTATACTCGATCAGGGGAATTTGTTATTCTCGATAAGGTGACTTTTTTGTACTCGATCTGCGGACTTTGTTATACTCGACCAGGGGGCTTTTTATACTCGATGAGGGGGTTTGTTATACTCGATCTGGGGACTTTGTTATACTCGATCTAGGGACTTTGTATATACTCGATCAGGGGATTTTGTTATACTCGATCAGGGGGCTTTGTTATACTCGATGAGGGGGCTTTGTTATACTCAATCAGGGGTGTTTGTTTTACTCGACTCGTGACTTTGTTATATTCGGTCAGGTGCCTTTCTTATACTCGATTAGTGGACTTTGTTATACTCGATCAGGGGACTTTCTTATTCTCGATCAGGGCACTTTGTTATACTCGATCAGGGTACTTTGTTATACTCGATCAGGGGAGTTTGTTATACTCGACCAGGGGACTTTGTTATACTCCATTAGGGTCCTTTGTTATACTCGATCATGGGACTTTGTTATATTCGATCTAAGGACTTTGTTATACGGCATTAGGGTCCATTGTTATATCGATTAGGGCACTTAGTTATACTCGATGAGGCGACTTTGTTATACTCGATCAAGGGGCTTTATTATATTCGACAAGGGGGCTTTTTCATACTCGATCAGGGGGTTTTGTTATTCTCTACCAGGGGCCTTTGTTATATTCGATAAGGGGCCTTTGTTATACTCGATTATGAAACTTTATTATACTCGACCAAAGGACTTTGTTATACTCGACCAGGGGGCTTTTTAATACTCGATCAGGGGGTTTTGTTAAACTCGATCAGGGGTGTTTGTTTCATTCGATCAGGTGACTTTGTTATACTCGATCAGGGGACTTTGTTATACTCGATCAGGGGATTTTGTTTTCCTCGACCAGGGGCCTTTGTTATATTCGATAAGGGGCCTGTTGTTATACTCGATTATGGGACTTTGTTATACTCGACCAGAGGACTTTGTTATACTCGACCAGGAGCCTTTGTTACACTCGATAAGGGGCCTGTGTTATACTCTATCAGGGGTCTTTGTTATACTCGGCCAGGGGACTTTGTTTTACTCGACCAGGGGACTTTAGTATACTCGATCAGGGTACTTTGTTATACTCGATCAGGGACCTTTGTTATACTCGATAATGGGACTTTGTTATACTCGATCAGGGCCAGACCTTTGTTTTACTCGACCAGGGACCTTAGTATACCTGATCAGGACCTGTTATACTCGATGAGGGCCTTGTTATACCATATGGACTTTGTTATACCACCAGGGGACTATGGCTTCCGATCAGCCAGACAATTAGATAAGGGGACTTTGTTAAACTCGATCAGGGGACTTTGTTATTCTTGATCAGGGCACTCTGTTATACTCGATCAGGATACTTTGTTATACTCGATCAGGGGACTTTGTTATACTCGATCATGGGACTTTGTTATACTCGACCAGGTGTCTTTGTTATACTCGACCAGGGGGCTTTTTTATACTCGATTAGGAGGTTTTGTTAAACTCGATGAGGAGGCTTTGTTATACTGATCAGGGGGATTTGTTGTACTTAATAGGACTGTGTTATACCTGACCAGGGCTTTTTATAATTTCGATGATGGGGCTTTGTTATACTCGATCAAAGGGCTTTGTTGTACTCGATCAGAGACTTTCTTATACTCGACCAGGGGGCTTTTTTAAACTCGATGAGGGGGCTTTGTTGTACTCGATCAGGGGACTTTGTTATACTCGATCAGGGGTGTTTGTCTTACTCGATCAGGAGATTTTGTTATACTCGACCAGGGGCCTTTGTTATACTCGATAAGGGACCTTTGTTATACTCGATCATAGGACTTTGTTATACTCGACCAGGGGACTTTGTTATACTCGACCAGGGGGCTTTTTTATACTCGATCAGTGGGTTTTGTTAAACTCGATGAGGGGGCTTTCTTATACTCAATCAGGGGACTTTGTTATAGACGACAAGGGGACTTTCTTATACTCGATCAGGGGACTTTGTTATACTCGTTCAGGGTACTTTGTTATAACCGATCAGGTGACTTTGTTGTAATCGATCAGCGGACTTTGTTATACTCGATCTGGGGGCTTTGTTATACTCGATCTTGTGACTTTGTTATACTCGATCAGGGGACTTTATTATGCTCGATCAGGGGACATTTCTATTTTCGACCAGTGGCCTTTGTTATACTCGATTCGGGGCCTTTGAAATACTCAATCTCGGGACTTTGTTATACTCGACCAGGGGATTTTGTTATACTCGACCTGAGGGCTTTTTTATACTCGATGAGGGGGCTTTGTTCTACTCGATCAGAGGGGTTTGTTATACTTGATCAGGGACTTTGTTATACGCAACCAGGGGACTTTTTTATACTCGATGAGGGGGCATTGTTATACTCGATGAGGGGACTTTGTTATACTCGATGACGGGACATTGTTATACTCGATAAGGGGACTTTGTTATACTCGATCAGATGACTTTGTTGTTGCTCGACCAGGGGAGTTTGTTATATTCGACCAGGGGACTTTGTTATACTCCATTAGGGTCCTTTGTTATATTCGATCAGGGGACTTTGTTATACTCGATCTTAGGACTTAGTTATACGGCATTAAGGTCCTTTGTTATATCGATTACGGAACTTAGTTATACTCGATTAGGGGACTTTGTTATACTCGATGAGGGGGCTTTCTTATAATCGACCTGGGGGCTTTTTCATACTCGATCAGGGGGTTTTGTTAAACTCGTTGGGAGGAATTTGTTATACTCGATCAGGGGATTTTGTTATACTGCATCAGCCTTTTTAGAAAGAGGATCTGCTGATAAGGGCCTCGTTAGCCTCGATTTTGGGACTTTGTTATAATTTTAATCAAAAGACTTCCGGTGTTATACCTCGAATTCCTGGGGCTTTTTTTTTCATATACTGATCAGGGTCGGTTAAACCTGATGGGAGGAATTTAATATAATTTTGATCAGGGTTTGTTATACCTTTAGACCAGGCCCCTGCTTATACCCCGATCAGGGGATCTTTGTTAGTACTCATTGTATTCGTTTGAATCGCCCAGGACTTAGGTACCGACTGTGGGGACTTTGTTATACCCCTGATCAGGGCCTCTTTGTTATACACTCATGATAAATGGGACTTTTGTTATACCGATCAGGGGACTCAAGTTATACCGATCAGGGCTTTATTGTATTCAGATAAGGGGACTTTGTTAAACTCGATCAGGGGACTTTGTTATTCTCGATCAGGGCACTTTGTTATACTCGATCATGGTACTTTGTTATACTCGATCAGGGGACATTGTTATACTCGATCAGGAGACTTTGTTATACGCGACCTTGGGACTTGGTTATACGCCATTAGGGTCCTTTGTTATACTCGATCAGGGGACTTAGTTATGCTCGATCAGGGGCCTTTGTTATACTCGATCATGGGACTTTATTATACTCGACCAGGGGACTTTGTTTTACTGGACCAGGGGGCTTTTTTATACTCGATCAGGGGGTTTTGTTAAACTCGAAGAGTGGGCTTTGTTATACTCAAGCAGGGGAATTTGTTATACTCGATCAGGGGACTTTTTTATACTCGATCATGGGCTTTGGTATACCCGATCAGGGGCCTTTGTTATACTCGACCAGGGGACTTTGTTATTCTCGATAAGGTGAATTTTTTGTACTCGATCTGCGGACTTTGTTATACTTGACCAGGGGGCTTTTTTATACTCGATGAGGGGGTTTGTTATACTCGATCAGGGGACTTTGTTATACTCGATCAGGGGACTTTATTATACTCGATCAGGGGACTTCGTTATACTTGACCAGGGGTGTATGTTTTACTCGATCAGGGGACTTTGTTATACTCGATCAGAGGACTTTGTTGTTGCTCGACCAGGGGAGTTTGTTATATTCGACCAGGGGACTTTGTTATACTCCATTAGGGTCCTTTGTTATATTCGATCAGGGGACTTTGTTATACTCGATCTTGGGACTTTGTTATACGCCATTAAGGTCCTTTGTTATATCGATTAGGGAACTTAGTTATACTCGATCAGGGGACTTTGTTATACTCGATGAGGGGGCTTTTTTATACTCGACCTGGGGGCTTTTTCATACTCGATCAGGGGGTTTTGTTAAACTCGATTGGAGGAATTTGTTATACTCGACCAGGGGATTTTGTTATACTCGACCAGGGGCCTTTGTTATATTCGATAAGGGGCCTTTGTTATACTCGATTATGGGACTTTGTTATACTCGACCAAAAGACTTTGTTATACTCGACCTGGGGGCTTTTTCATACTCGATCAGGGGGTTTTGTTAAACTCGATGGGAGGAATTTGTTATACTCGATCAGGGGGTTTTGTTATACTCGACCAGGGGCCTTTGTTATACTCGATCAGGGGACTTTGTTATACTCTGCCAGGGGACTTTGTTTCACTCGACCAGGGGACTTTAGTGTACTCGATCAGGGGACTTTGTTATACTCGATCAGGGGCCTTTGTTATACTCGATAATGGGACTTTGTTATACTCGATCAGGGGATTTGTTATACTCGATCAGGGGCTTTATTGTACTCGATAAGGGGACTTTGTTAAACTCGATCAGGGGACTTTGTTATTCTCGATCAGGGCACTTTGTTATACTCGATCATGGTACTTTGTTATACTCGATTAGGGGACTTTGTTATACTCGATCAGGGGACTTAGTTATGCTCGATCAGGGGCCTTTTTTATACTCGATGAGGGGGTTTTGTGAAACTCGATGAGGGGGCTTTGTTATACTCGATCAGGGGACTCTTTTATACTCGATCATGGGCTTTGGTATACCCGATCAGGGGCCTTTGTTATACTCGACCAGGGGACTTTGTTATTCTCGATAAGGTGACTTTTTTGTACTCGATCTGCGGACTTTGTTATACTTGACCAGGGGGCTTTTTTATACTCGATGAGGGGGTTTGTTTTACTCGATTAAGGGACTTTGTTATACTCGATCTGGGGACTTTGTTATACTCGATCTGGGGACTTTGTATATACTCGACTAGGAACATTGTTATATTCGATCAGGTGCCTTTCTTATACTCGATCAGGGGGCTTTGTTATACTCGACGACGGGACATTGTTATGTTCGATCAGGGGACTTTGTTGTACTCGATCAGAGGACTTTGTTATACTCGATCTTGGGACTGTGTTATACTCCATTAGGGTCCTTTGTTATACTCGATCAGGGGACTTAGTTATGCTCGATTAGGGCACTTAGTTATACTCGATTAGGGGACTTTGTTATACTCGATCAGGGGGCTTTGTTATACTCGATCAGGGGACTTCGTTATACTTGACCAGGGGTGTATGTTTTACTCGATCAGGGGACTTTGTTATACTCGATCAGGGGACTTTGTTATACTCGATCAGGGGATTTTGTTATACTCGATTAGGGGACTTTGTTATACTCGATCGGGGGCTTTGTTATACTCAATCAGGGGTGTTTGTTTTACTCGACTCGTGACTTTGTTATATTCGGTCAGGTGCCTTTCTTATACTCGATTAGTGGACTTTGTTATACTCGATCAGGGGACTTTGTTATTCTCGATCAGGGCACTTTGTTATACTCGATCAGGGTACTTTGTTATACTCGATCAGGGGACTTTGTTATATACGACCAGGAGACTTTGTTATACTCGATCAGGAGAATTTTTTATACGCGATCTTGGGACTTTATTATACTCGACCAAGGACTTTGTTATACTCGATCAGGGGAATTTGTTATTCTCGATAAGGTGACTTTTTTGTACTCGATCTGCGGACTTTGTTATACTCGACCAGGGGGCATTTTATACTCGATGAGGGGGTTTGTTATACTCGATCAGGGGACTCAGGGGACTTTGTTATACTCGATGGGAACCTCGATCAGGGGATTTTGTTATACTCGATCAGGGGACTTTGTTATACTCGATCAGGGGGCTTTGTTATACTCAATCAGGGGTGTTTGTTTTACTCGACTCGTGACTTTGTTATATTCGGTCAGGTGCCTTTCTTATACTCGATTCGTGGACTTTGTTATACTCGATCTTTGTTATTCTCGATCAGGGGACTTTCTTATTCTCGATCAGGGCACTTTGTTATACTCGATTAGGGTACTATGTTATACTCGATCAGGGGACTTTGTTATACTCGATCAGGAGAATTTGTTATACGCGATCTTGTGACTTTATTATACTCGACCAGGGGACTTTGTTATACTCGATCAGGGGACTTTGTTATACTCGATCTGGGGACTTTGTATATACTCGACTAGGGACAGTGTTATATTCGATCAGGTGCCTTTCTTATACTCGATCAGGGGGCTTTTTTATACTCGATGACGGGTTCTTTGTTATGTTCGATCAGGGGACCTTCTTTTATTCGATCTTTTATTCGATCAGAGGACTTTGTTATACTCAATCTTGGGACTTTGTTATACTCCATTAGGGTCCTTTGTTATACTCGATCAGGGAACTTAGTTATGCTCGATTGGGCACTTATTTATACTCGATCAGGGGACTTTGTTGTACTCGATCAGGGGATTTTGTTATACTCGACCAGGGGCTTTTGTTATACTTGATAAGGGGCCTTTGTTATACTCGATAATGGGACTTTGTTATACTCGACCAGGGGACTTTGTTATGCTCGACCAGGGGGCTTTGTATATACTCGACTAGGAACATTGTTATATTCGATCAGGTGCCTTTCTTATACTCGATCAGGGGGCTTTGTTATACTCGATGACGGTACTTTGTTATACTCGATCTGGGGACTTTGTTATACTCGATCAGGGGACTTTGTTATACTCGACCAGGGGACTTTGTTATACTTCATTAGGGTCCTTTGTTATACTCAATCAGGCGACTTTGTTATACTCGATCTTGGGACTTTGTTATACGGCATTAGGGTCCTTTGTTATATCGATTAAGGACACTTAGTTATACTCGATCAGGGGACTTTGTTATACTCGATCAGGGGGCTTTGTTATACTCGACCAGGGGGCTTTTTCATACTCGATCAGGGGTTTTTGTTATACTCGACCAGGGGCCTTTGTTATATTCGATAAGGGGCCTTTGTTAAACTCGATTATGGGACTTTGTTACACTCGACAAAAGGACTTTGTTATACTCGACCAGGGGGCTTTTTCATACTCGATCAAGGGACTTTGTTATATTCGGTCAGGTGCCTTTCTTATACTCGATTAGTGGACTTTGTTATACTCGATCAGGGGACTTTGTTATATTCGATCAGGGGATTTTGTTATACTCGACCAGGGGCCTTTCTTATATTCGATAAGGGGCCTTTGTTATACTCGATTATGGGTCTTTGTTATACTCGACCAAAGGACTTTGTTATACTCGACCAGTGGCCTTTGTTATACTCGATAAGGGGCTTTATTGTACTCGATAAGGGGACTTTGTTAAACTCGATCAGGGGACTGTGTTATTCTCGATCAGGGGACTTTGTTATACTCGGCCAGGGGACTTTGTTTTACTCGACCAGGGGACTTTAGTATTCTCGATCAGGGGACTTTGTTTTACTCGATCAGGGGCCTTTGTTATACTCGATAATGGGACTTTGCTATACTCGATCAGGGGAGTTTGTTATACTCGACCAGGGGCCTTTGTTATATTCGATAAGGGGCCTTTGTTATACTCGATTATGGGACTTTGTTATACTCGTCCAAAGGTCTTTGTTATACTCGACCAGGTGCCTTTGTTATACTCGATAAGGGGCCTGTGTTATAGTCGATAATGGGACTTTGTTATACTCAACCAGGGGACTTTGATATACTCGACCAGGGGCCTTATTTATACTCGATCAGGGGGTTTTGTTAAACTCGATGAGGGGGCTTTGATATACTCGATCAGGGGACTTTGTTATACCCGGCCAGGGGACTTTGTTTCACTCGACCAGGGGACTTTAGTATACTCGATCACGGGACCTTGTTATACTCGATCAGGGGCCTTTGTTATACTCGATAATGGGACTTTGTTATACTCGATCAGGGGACTTGTTATACTCGATCAGGGGCTTTATTGTACTCGATAAGGGGACTTTGTTAAACTCGATCAGGGGACTTTGTTATTCTCGATCAGGGCACTTTGTTATACTCGATCAGGGTACTTTGTTATTCTCGATCAGGGGACTTTGTTATACTCGATAGGAGACTTTGTTATACGCGATCTTGGGACTTTGTTATACGCCATTAGGGTCCTTTGTTATACTCGATCAGGGGACTTAGTTATACTCGATCAGGGGCCTTTGTTATACTCGATCACGGGACTTTATTATACTCGACCAGGGGACTTTGTTATACTCGACCAGGGGGCTTTTTTATACTCGATGAGGGGGTTTGTTATACTCGATCAGGGGACTTTGTTATACTCGATCTGGGGACTTTGTTATACTCGATCTGGGGACTTTGTATATACTCGACTAGGGACATTGTTATATTCGTTCCGGTGCCTTTCTTATACTCGATCAGGGGGCTTTGTTATACTCGATTACGGGACATTATTATGTTCGATAGGGGACTTTGTTATACTCGATCAGAGGACTTTGTTATACTCGATCTTGGGACTATGTTATACTCCATTAGGGTCCTTTGTTATACTCGATCAGGGGACTTAGTTATGCTCGATTAGGGCACTTAGTTATACTCGATCAGGGGACTTTGTTATACTCGATCAGGGGACTTCGTTATACTTGACCAGGGGTGTATGTTTTACTCGATCAGGGGACTTTGTTATACTCGATCAGGGGTGTTTGTTTTACTCGACTCGTGACTATGTTATATTCGGTCAGGTGCCTTTCTTATACTCGATTAGTGGACTTTGTTATACTCGGTCAGGTGGCTTTGTTATTCTCGATCAGGGCACTTTGTTATACTCGATCAGGGTACTTTGTTATACTCGATCAGGGGACTTTGTTATATACGACCAGGGGACTTTGTTATACTCGATCAGGGGACTTTGTTATACTCGATCAGGGGTCTTTTTTATACTCGATCATGTTCTTTGGTATACCCGATCAGGGGCCTTTGTTATACTCGATCAGGGGACTTTGTTATTCTCGATAAGGTGAATTTTTTGTACTCGATGAGGGGGTTTGTTATACTCGATCAGGGGACTTTGTTATACTTGATCTGGGTACTTTGTATATACTCGATCAGGGGATTTTGTTATACTCGATCAGGGGTGTTTGTTTTACTCGACTCTTGACTTTGTTATATTCGGTCAGGTGCCTTTCTTATACTCGATTAGTGGACTTTGTTATACTCGATGAGGGGGCTTTGTTATACTCAATCAGGGGTGTTTGTTTTACTCGACTCTTGACTTTGTTATATTCGGTCAGGTGCCTTTCTTATACTCGATTAGTGGACTTTGTTATACTCGATCAGGGGACTTTGTTATTCTCGATCAGGGCACTTTGTTATACTTGATCAGGGTACTTTGTTATACTCGATCAGGGGACTTTGTTATACTCGATCAGGAGAATTTGTTATATGCGATCTTGGGACTTTGTTATACGCCATTAGGGTCCTTTGTTATACTCGATCAGGGGACTTAGTTATACTCGATCTGGGGACTTTGTTATACTCGATCATGCGACTTTATTATACTCGACCAGGGGACTTTGTTATACTCGATCAGGGGACTTTGTTATACTCGATCTGGGGACTTTGTATATACTTGACTAGGGACAGTGTTATATTCGATCAGGTGCCTTTCTTATACTCGGTCAGGGGGGTTTTTTATACTCGATGACGGGTTCTTTCTTATGTTCGATCAGGGGACTTTGTTATATTCGATTAGAGGACTTTGTTATACTCAAACTTGGGACTTTGTTATACTCCATTAGGGTCCTTTGTTATACTCGATCAGGGGACTTAGTTATCCTCGATTTGAGCACTTATTTATACTCGATCAGGGGACTTTGTTGTACTCGATCAGGGGATTTTGTTATACTCGACCAGGGGCTTTTGTTATAGTCGATAAGGAGCCTTTGTTATACTCGATTATGGGACTTTGTTATACTCGACCAGGGGACTTTGTTATACTCGACCAGGGGGCTTTTTATACTTGATCAGGGTTTTTTTTAAACTTGATGAGGAGGCTTTGTTATACTCGACCAGGGGCCTTTGTTATACTCGATAAGGGGCCTTTGTTATACTCGATCATGGGACTTTGTTATACTCGACCAAAGGACTTTGTTATACTCGATGAGGGGGCTTCTTTATACTCGATCAGTGGGTTTTGTTAAACTCGATCAAGGGTGTTTGTTTTACTCGATCAGGGGACTTTGTTATACTCGATCAGGGGACTTTGTTATACTCGATAAGGGGCCTTTGTTATACTCGATCATGGGATTTTGTTATACTCGACCAGGGGAGTTGTTATACTCGACCTGGGGGCTTTTTTATACTCGATCAGGGGGTTTTGTTAAACTCGATGAGGGGGCTTTGTTATACTCGAACAGGGGACTTTGTTTTACTCGGCCAGGTGACTTTGTTTTACTCGACCAGGGGACTTTGTTATTCTCGATCAGAGGGCTTTGTTATACTTGATCAGCGGACTTTGTTATACTCGATCGGGGGGCATTCTTATACTCGATCTTGTGACTTTGTTATACTCGATCAGGGGACTTTAGTATACTTGATCAGGGGACTTTTTTATACTCGATGAGGGGGTTTTGTTAAACTCGATGAGGAGTCTTTCTTAAACTCAATCAGGGGACTTTGTTATAAACGACCAGGGGACTTTGTTATACTCTCTCAGGGGACTTTGTTATACTCGTCAGGGGACTTTGCTATAACCGATGAGGTGACTTTGTTGTAATCGATCAGCGGACTTTGTTATACTCGATCTCGGGGCTTTGTTATACTCGATCTTGGGACTTTGTTATACTTGATCAGGGGACTTTATTATACTCGATCAGGGGACATTGTTATTTTCGACCAGTGGCCTTTTTTATACTCGATTCGGGGCCTTTGAAATACTCGATCTTGGGACTTTGTTATACTCGACCAGGGGATTTAGTTATACTCGACCAGGGGGCTTTTTTTATGCTCGATGAGGGGGCTTTGTTTTACTAGATTAGAGGGCTTTGTTATACTTGATAAGGGACTTTGTTATACGCAACCAGGGGGCTTTTTTATACTCGATGAGGGGGCATTGTTATACTCGATGAGGGGACTTTGTTATACTCGATCTGGGGACTTTGTTATACTCGATCAGGGGACTTTGTATATACTCGACTAGGAACATTGTTATATTCGATCAGGTGCCTTTCTTATACTCGATCAGGGGGCTTTGTTATACTCGATGACGGGACTTTGTTATACTCGATCAGGGGACTTTGTTATACTCGACCAGGGGACTTTGTTATACTCCATTAGGGTCCTTTGTTATACTCGATCAGGGGACTTTGTTATACTCGATCTTGGGACTTTGTTATACGGCATTAGGGTCCTTTGTTATATCGATTAGGGACACTTAGTTATACTCGATCAGGGGACTTTGTTATACTCGATTAGGGGGCTTTGTTATACTCGACCAGGGGGCTTTTTCATACTCGATCAGGGGATTTTGTTAAACTCGACCAGGGGCCTTTGTTATATTCGATAAGGGGCCTTTGTTATACTCGATTATGGGACTTTGTTATACTCGACCAAAGGAGTTTGTTATACTCGACCAGGGGGCTTTTTCATACTCGATCAGGGGGTTTTGTTAAACTCGATCAGGGGTGTTTGTTTTACTCGATCAGGGGACTTTGTTATATTCGATCAGGGGATTTTGTTATACTCGACCAGGGGCCTTTGTTATATTCGATAAGGGGCCTTTGTTATACTCGATTATGGGACTTTGCTATACTCGACCAAAGGACTTTGTTATACTCGACCAGGGGCCTTTGTTATACTCGATTAGGGGCCTGTGTTATACTCGATCATTGGACTTTGTTATACTCGACCTGGGGACTTTGTTATACTCGACCAGGGGCCTTATTTATACTCGATCAGGGGGTTTTGTTAAACTCGATGAGGGGGCTTTGTTATACTCGATCAGGGGACTTTGTTATACTCGGCCAGGGGACTTTGTTTTACTCGACCAGGGGACTTTAGTATTCTCGATCAGGGGACTTTGTTTTACTCGGTCAGGGGCCTTTGTTATACTCGATAATGGGACTTTGTTATACTCGATCAGGGGACATTGTTATACTAGATAAGGGGCTTTATTGTACTCGATAAGGGGACTTTGTTAAACTCGATCATGGGACTTTGTTATTCTCGAATAGGGGAAATTTGTTAGACTCGATCAGGGTACTTTGTTACACTCGATCAGGGGCCTTTGTTATACTCGATCATGGGACTTTATTATACTCGACCAGGGGACTTTGTTATACTAGATTCGGGGCCTTTGTTATACTCGATCATGGGACTTTGTTATACTCGACCAGGGGACTTTGTTATACTCGACCAGGGGGCTTTTTTATACTCGATCAGGGGGTTTTGTTAAACTCGATGAGGGGGCTTTGTTATACTCGATGAGGGGACTTTGTTATACTCGGCCAGGGAACTGTGTTATACTCGACCAGGGGGCTTTTTTATACTCGATGATGGGGCTTTGTATTACTCGATCAAATGGCTTTGTTGTACTCAATCAGAGACTTTGTTATACTCGAGCAGGCGGCTTTTTTATACTCGATGAGGGGGCTTTGTTATACTCGATCAGGGGACTTTGTTATACTCGATCAGGGGTGTTTGTCTTACTCGATCAGGGGACTTTTTATACTCGATCATGGGACTTTGTTATACTCGATCAGGAGATTTTGTTATACTCGACCAGGGGCCTTTATTATACTCGATAAGGGGCCTTTGTTATCCTCGATCATAGGACTTTGTTATACAAGACCAATGGACTTTGTTATACTCGACCAGGGGGCTTTTTTATACTCGATCAGGTGGTTTTGTTAAACTCGATCAGGGGGTTTTTTTAAACTCGATCAGGGGGCTTTCTTATACTCAATCAGGGGACTTTGTTATAGACGACCAGGGGACTTTGTTATACTCGATCAGGGGACTTTGTTATACTCGTTCAAAAGACTTTGTTATAACCGATCAGGTGACTTTGTTGTAATCGATCAGAGGACTTTGTTATACTCGACCAGGGGAGTTTGTTATACTCGTCCAGGGGACTTTGTTATACTCCATTATGGTCCTTTGTTATATTCGATCAGGGGACTTTGTTATACTCGACCAGGGGCATTATTTATACTCGATCAGGGGGTTTTGTTAAACTCGATGAGGGGGCTTTGTTATACTCGGCCAGGGGACTTTGTTTTACTCGACCAGGGGACTTTACTATACTCGATCAGGGGACTTTGTTATACTCGATCAGGGGCCTTTGTTATACTTGATAATGGGACTTTGTTATACTCGATCAGGGGACTTTGTTATACTCGATCAGGGGCTTTATTGTACTCGATAAGGGGACTTTGTTAAACTCGATCAGGGGACTTTGTTATACTCGGCCAGGGGTCTTTGTTTTACTCGACCAGGCGACTTTAGTATTCTCGATCAGGGGACTTTGTTTTACTCGATCAGGGGCCTTTGTTATACTCGATAATGGGACTTTGTTATACTCGATCAGCTGATTTTGTTATACTAGATAAGGAGCTTTATTGTACTCGATAAGGGGACTTTTTTAAACTCGATCAGGGGACTTTGTTATTCTTGATCAGGGCACTTTGTTATACTCGATCAGGGTACTTTGTTATATTCGATCAGGGGCCTTTGTTATACTCGATCATGGGACTTTATTATACTCGACCAGGGGACTTTGTTATACTAGATTCGGGGCCTTTGTTATAGTCGATCATGGGACTTTGTTATACTCGACCAGGGGACTTTGTTATACTCGACCAGGGGGCTTTTTTATACTCGATCAGGAGGTTTTCTTAAACTCGATGAGGGGGCGTTGTTATACTCGATGAGGGGACTTTGTTATACTCGGCCAGGGAACTGTGTTATACTCGACCAGGGGGCTTTTTTATACTCGATGATGCGGCTTTGTTATACTCGATCAAATGGCTTTGTTGTACTCGATCAGAGACTTTGTTATACTCGAGCAGGGGGCTTTTTTATACTCGATGAGGGGGCTTTGTTATACTCGATTAGGGGACTTTGTTATACTCGATCAGGGGTGTTTGTCTTACTCGATCAGGGGACTTTTTATACTCGATCATGGGACTTTGTTATACTCGATCAGGAGATTTTGTTATACTCGACCAGGGGCCTTTATTATACTCGATAAGGGGCCTTTGTTATCCTCGATCATAGGACTTTGTTATACAAGACCAGGGGACTTTGTTATACTCGACCAGGGGGCTTTTTTATACTCGATCAGGGGGTTTTGTTAAACTCGATCAGGGGGTTTTGTTAAACTCGATCAGGGGGCTTTCTTATACTCAATCAGGGGACTTTGTTATAGACGACCAGGGGACTTTGTTATACTCGATCAGGGGACTTTGTTATACTCGTTCAGCGGACTTTGTTATAACCGATCAGGTGACTTTGTTGTAATCGATCAGAGGACTTTGTTATACTCGACCAGGGGAGTTTGTTATACTCGACCAGGGGACTTTGTTATACTCCATTATGGTCCTTTGTTATACTCGATCAGGGGACTTTGTTATACTCGACCAGGGGCCTTATTTATACTCGATCAGGGGGTTTTGTTAAACTCGATGAGGGGGCTTTGTTATACTCGGCCAGGGGACTTTGTTTTACTCGACCAGGGGACTTTTTTACTATACTCGATCAGGGACTTTGTTATACCTTTGTTATACTCGATAATGGGACTTTGTTATACTCGATCAGGGACTTTGTTTTACTCGATCAGGGGCTTTATTGTACTCGATAAGGGGACTTTGTTAAACTCGATCAGGGGACTTTGTTATTCCCGATCAGGGCACTTTGTTATACTCGATCATGGGACTTTGTTATACTCGATCAGAGACTTTGCTATACTCGACCAGGGGGCTTTTTTATACTCGATGAGGGGGCTTTGTTATACTCGATCAGGGGACTTTGGTAAACTTGATCAGGAGACTTTCTTATACTCAATCAGGGGACTTTGTTATAGACGACCAGGGGACTTTGTTATACTCGATCAGGGGACTTTGTTATACTCGTTCAGGGGACTTTGTTATAACCGATCAGGTGATTTTGTTGTAATTGATCAGCGTACTTTGTTATACTCGATCTAGGGGCTTTGTTATACTCGATCTTGGGACTTTCTTTTACCCGATCAGGGGACTTTATTATACTCGATCAGGGAACATTGTTATTTTCGACCAGTGGCCTTTGTTATACTCGATTCGGGGCCTTTGAAATACTCGATCTTGGGACTTTGTTATACTCGACCAGGGAATTTTGTTATACTCGACGAGGGGGCTTTTTTATACTCGATGAGGGGGCTTAGTTCTACTCGATCAGAGGGCTTTGTTATACTTGATGAGGGACATTGTTATACGCGACCAGGGGGCTTTTTTATACTCGATGAGGGGGGATTGTTATACTCGTTAAGGGGACTTTGTTATACTCGATCTGGGGACTTTGTTATACTCGATCAGGGGACTTTGTCTATACTCGACTAGGAACATTGTTATATTCGATCAGGTGCCTTTCTTATACTCGATCAGGGTCTTTGTTATACTCGATGACGGGACTTTGTTATACTCGATCTGGGGACTTTGTTATACTCGATCAGAGGACTTTGCTATACTCGACCAGGGGAGTTTGTTATACTCGACCAGGGGACTTTGTTATACTCTATTAGGTTCCTTTGTTATAGTCGATCATGGGACTTTGTTATACTCGATCTTGGGACTTTGTTATACGGCATTAGGGTCCATTGTTATATCGATTAGGGCACTTAGTTATACTCGATTAGGGCACTTTGTTATACTCGATTAGGGAGCTTTGTTATATTCGACAAGGGGGCTTTTTCATACTCGATCAGGGGGTTTTGTTATACTCGACCAGGGGCCTTTGTTAAATTCGATAAGGGGCCTTTGTTATACTCGATTATGGGACTTTATTATACTCGACCAAAGGACTTTGTTACACTCGACCAGGAGGCTTTTTTATACTCGATCAGGGGGTTTTGTTAAACTCGATCAGGGGTGTTTGTTTTATTCGATCAGGGGACTTTGTTATACTCGATCAGGGGACTTTGTTATACTCGATCAGGGGATTTTTTTATCCTCGACCAGGGGCCTTTGTTATATTCGATAAGGGGCCTGTTGTTATACTCGATTATGGGACTTTGTTATACGCGACCAAAGGACTTTGTTATACTCGACCAGGAGCCTTTGTTACACTCGATAAGGGGCCTGTGTTATACTCGATCATGGAACTTTGTTATACTCGACCAGGGGACTTTGTTATACTCGACCAGGGGCCTTATTTATACGCGATCAGGGGGTTTTGTTAAACTCGATGAGGGGGCTTTGTTATACTCGATCAGGGGACTTTGTTATACTCGGTCAGGGGACTTTGTTTTACTCGACCAGGGGCCTTTGTTATACTCGATAATGGGACTTTGTTATACTCGATCAGGGGACTTTGTTATACTCGATCAGGGGCTTTTTTGTACTCGATAAGGGGACTTTGTTAAACTCGATCAGGGAACTTTGTTATTCTCGATCAGGGCACTCTGTTATACTCGATCAGGATACTTTGTTATACTCGATCAGGGGACATTGTTATACTCGATCAGGAGACTTTGTTATGCGCGATCTTGGGACCTTGTTATACGCCATTAGGGTCCTTTGTTATACTCGATCAGGGGACTTAGTTATACTCGATGAGGGGCCTTTGTTATACTCGATTATGGGACTTTATTATACTCGAGCAGGGGACTTTGTTATACTAGATTCGGGGCCTTTGTTATACTCGATCATGGGACTTTGTTATACTCGACCAGGTGTCTTTGTTATACTCGACCAGGGGGCTTTTTTATACTCAATAAGGGGGTTTTGTTAAACTCGATGAGGAGGCTTTGTTATACTCGATCAGGGTACTTTGTTATACTCGGCCAGGGGACTGTGTTATACTCGACCAGGGGGCTTTTTTATACTCGATGACGGGGCTTTGTCATACTCGATCAAAGGGCTTTGTTGTACTCGATCAGAGACTTTCTTATACTCGAGCAGGGGTTTTTTTTTATACTCGATGAGGGGGCTTTATTGTACTCGATCAGGGGACTTTGTTATACTCGATCAGGGGTGTTCGTCTTACTCGATCAGGAGATTTTGTTATACTCGACCAGGGGCCTTTGTTATACTCGATAAGGGACCTTTGTTAAACTCGATCATAGGACTTTGTTATACTCGAACAGGGGACTTTGTTATACTCGACCAGGGGGCTTTTTTATACTCGATCAGTGGGTTTTGTTAAACTCGATCAGGGGGCTTTCTTATACTCAATCAGGGGACTTTGTTATATACGACTAGGGGACTTTATTATACTCGATCAGGGGACTTTGTTATACTCGTTCAGGGTACTTTGTTATAACCGATCAGGTGACTTTGTTGTAATCGATCAGCGGACTTTGTTATACTCGATCTGGGGGCTTTGTTATACTCGATCTTGTGACTTTGTTATACTCGATCAAGGGACTTTATTATACTCGATCAGGGGACATTGCTTTTTTCGACCAGTGGCCTTTGTTATACTCGATTCGGAGCCTTTGAAATACTCAATCTCGGGACTTTGTTATACTCGACCACGGGATTTTGTTATACTCGACCTGAGGGCTTTTTTATACTCGATGAGGGGGCTTTGTGCTACTCGATCAGAGGGGTTTGTTATACTTGATCAGGGACTTTGTTATACGCAACCAGGGGGCTTTTTTATACTCGATGAGGGGGCATTGTTATACTCGATGAGGGGACTTTGTTATACTCGATGACGGGACTTTGTTATACTCGATAAGGGGACTTTGTTATACTCGATCAGAGGACTTTGTTGTTGCTCGACCAGGGGAGTTTGTTATATTCGACCAGGGGACTTTGTTATACTCCATTAGGGTCCTTTGTTATACTCGATCAAAGGACTGTGTTATACTCGATGTTGGGACTTTGTTATACGGCATTAAGGTCCTTTGTTATATCGATTAGGGAACTTAGTTATACTCGATCAGGGGACTTTGTTATACTCGATGAGGGGGCTTTCTTATACTCGACCTGGGGGCTTTTTCATACTCGATCAGAGGGTTTTGTTAAACTCGATGGGAGGAATTTGTTATACTCGATCAGGGGATTTTGTTATACTCGACCAGGGGCCTTTGTTATACTCGATCAGGGGACTTTCTTATACTCGGCCAGGGGACTTTGTTTCACTCGACCAGGGGACTTTAGTGTACTCGATCAGGGGCTTTATTGTACTCGATAAGGGGACTTAGTTAAACTCGATCTGGGGACTTTGTTATACCCGATCATGCGACTTTATTATACTCGACCAGGGGACTTTGTTATACTCGATCAGGGGACTTTGTTATACTCGATCTGGGGACTTTGTATATACTCGACTAGGGACAGTGTTATATTCGATCAGGTGCCTTTCTTATACTCGATCAGGGTTTTTTTTTATACTCGATGACGGGTTCTTTGTTATGTTCGTTCAGGGGACTTTGTAATACTCGATCAGAGGACTTTGTTATACTCAATCTTGAAACTTTGTTATACTCCATTAGGGTCCTTTGTTATACGCGATCAGGGGACTTAGTTATGCTCGCTTAGGGCACTTATTTATACTCGATCAGGGGACTTTGTTATACTCGATCAGGGGATTTTGTTATATTCGACCAGGGGCTTTTGTTATACTCGATAAGGGGCCTTTGTTATACTCGATTATGGGACTTTGTTATACTCGACCAGGGGACTTTGTTATACTCGACCAGGGGGCTTTTTTATACTCGATCAGGGTTTTTTTTTAAACTAGATGAGGGGGCTTTGTTATACTCGACCAGGGGCCTTTGTTATACTCGACGAAAGGACTTTATTATACTCAAAGAGGGGGCTTCTTTATACTCGATCAGGGGGTTTTGTTAAACTCGATCAAGGGTGTTTGTTTTACTCGATCAGGGGACTTTGTTATACTCGATCAGGGGACTTTGTTATACTCGATAAGGAGCCTTTGTTATACTCGATCATGGGACTTTGTTATACTCGACCAGGGGAGATGTTATACTCGGCCAGGGGGCTTTTTTATACTCGATCAGGGGGTTTTGTTAAACTCGATGAGGGGGCTTTGATATACTCGAACAGGGGTCCTTGTTTTACTCGGCCAGGGGACTTTGTTTTACTCGACCAGGGGACTTTGTTATTCTCGATCAAGGGGCTTTGTTATACTCAATCTTGTGACTTTGTTATACTCGATCAGGGGACTTTAGTATACTCGATCAGGGGACTTTGTTATTTTCGACCAGGGGCCTTTGTTTTACTAGATTCGGGGCCTTTGTTATACTCGATCATCGGACTTTGTTATACTCGACCAGGGGACTTTGTTATACTCGAACAGGGGGCTTTTTTTATACTCGATGATGGGGCTTTGTTATACTCGATCATCGGACTTTGTTATACTCGACCAGGGGACTTTGTTATACTCGTTCAGGGGACTTTGTCATAACCGATCAGGTGACTTTGTTGTAATCGATCAGCGGACTTTGTTATACTCGATCTGGGGGCTTTGTTATACTCGATCTTGGGACTTTCTTATACTCGATCAGGGGACTTTATTATACTCGATCAGGGGCCATTGTTATTTTCGACCAGTGGCCTTTGTTATACTCGATTCGGGGCCTTTGAAATACTCGATCTCTGGACTTTGTTATACTCGACCAGGGGATTTTGTTATACTCGACCAGATGGCTTTTTTATACTCGATGAGGGGCTTAGTTCTACTCGATCAGAGGGCTTTGTTATACTTGATCAGGGACTTTGTTATACGCGACCAGGGGGCTTTTTTATACTCGATGAGGGGGGATTGTTATACTCGATGATGGGACTCTGTAATACTCGATCTGGGGACTTTGTTTTACTCGATCAGGGGACTTTGTATATACTCGACTAGGAACATTGTTATATTCGATTAGGTGCCTCTCTTATACTCGATCAGGGGGCTTTGTTATACTCGATGACGGGATTTTGTTATACTCGACCAAAGGATTTTGTTATACTCGACCAGGGGGCTTTTTTATACTCGATCAGGGGTTTTTGTTAAACTCGATCAGGGGTGTTTGTTTTATTCGATCAGGGGACTTTGTTATACTCGATCAGGGGACTTTGTTATACTCGATCAGAGGATTTTGTTATACTCGACCAGGGGCCTTTGTTATATTTCATAAGGGGCCTTTGGTATACTCGATTATGGGACTTTGTTATACTCGACCAAAGGACTTTGTTATACTCGACCAGGAGCCGTTGTTACACTTGATAAAGGGCCTGTGTTTTACTCGATCAGGGGACTTTGTTATACTCGGCCAGGGGACTTTGTTTTACTCGACCAGGGGACTTAAGTATACTCGTTCAGGGGACTTTGTTATACTCGATCAGGGACCTTTGTTATACTCGATAATGGGACTTTGTTATACTCGATCAGGGGACTTTGTTATACTCGATCAGGGGCTTTATTGCACTCGAACAGGGGACTTTGTTAAACTCGATCAGGGGACTTTGTCATTCTCGATCAGGGCAATTTGTTATACTCGATCAGGGTACTTTGTTATACTCGATCAGGGGACTTTGTTATACTCGATGAGGAGACTTTGTTATACGCGATCTTGGGACCTTGTTATACGCCATTAGGGTCCTTTGTTATACTCGATCAGGGGACTTAGTTATACTCGACCAGGGGCCTTTGTTATACTCGATCATGGGACTTTATTATACTCGACCAGGGGACTTAGTTATACTCGATGATGGGGCTTTGTTATACTCGATCAAAGGGCTTTGTTGTACTCGATCAGAGACTTTCTTATACTCGACCAGGGGGCTTTTTTATACTCGATGAGGGGGGCTTTGTTGTACTCGATCAGGGGACTTTGTTATACTCGATCAGGGGTGTTTGTCTTACTCGATCATTGGACTTTTTATACTCGATCAGGGGACTTTGTTATACTCGATCAGGAGATTTTGTTATACTCGACCAGGGGCCTTTGTTATACTCGATAAGGGACCTTTGTTATACTCGATCATAGGACTTTGTTATACTCGACAAGGGGACTTTGTTATACTCGACCAGGGGGCTTTTTTATACTCGATCAGGGGGTTTTGTTAAACTCGATCAGGGGGCTTTCTTATACTCAATCAGGGGACTTTTTTATCGACGACCAGGGGACTTTGTTATACTCGATCAGGGGACTTTGTTATACTCGTTCAGGGGACTTTGTTATACTCGATTCGGGGCCTTTGAAATACTCGATCTTGGGACTTTGTTACACTCGACCAGGGGATTTTGTTATACTCGACCAGGGGGCTCTTTTATACTCGATGAGGGGGCTTTGTTCTACTCGATCAGAGGGGTTTGTTATACTTGATCAAGGACTTTGTTATTCGCGACCAGGGGGCTTTTTTATACTCGATGAGGGGGCATTGTTATACTCGATGAGGGGACTTTGTTATACTCGATCTGGGGACTTTGTTATACCCGATCAGGGGACTTTGTTATACGGCATTAAGGTCCTTTGTTATATCGATTAGGGCACTTAGTTATACACGATCAGGGGACTTTGTTATACTCGATGAGGGGGCTTTGTTATACTCGACAAGGGGGCTTTTTCATACTCGATCAGGGGGTTGTGTTAAACTCGATGGGAGGAATTTGTTATACTCGATGGGAGGAGGACTTTGTTATACTCGATTATGGGACTTTGTTATACTCGACCAAAGGACTTTGTTATACTCGACCAGGGGGCTTTTTATACTCGATCAGGGGGTTTTGTAAAACTCGATCAGGGGTGTTTGTTTTACTCGATCAGGGGACTTTGTTATACTCGGTCAGGGGACTTTGTTATACTCGATTATGGGACTTTGTTATACTAGACCAAAGGACTTTGTTATACTCGACCAGGGGCCTTTGTTATACTCGATAAGGGGCCTGTGTTATACTCGATCATGGGACTTTGTTATACTCGACCAGGGGACTTTGTTATACTCGACCAGGGCCTTATTTATACTCGATCAGGGGGTTTTGTTAAACTCGATGAGGGGGCTCTGTTATACTCGATCAGGGTACTTTGTTATACTCGGCCAGGGGACTTTCGTTTACTCGACCAGGGGACTTTAGTATACTTGATCAGGGGACTTTGTTATACTCGATCAGGGGCCTTTCTTATACTCGATAATGGGACTTTGTTATACTCGATGAGGGTACTTTGTTATACTCGATCAGGGGACTTTGTTATACTCGATCAGGAGACTTTGCTATACGCGATCTTGGGACTTTGTTATACGCCATTAGGGTCCTTTGTTATACTCGATCAGGGGACTTAGTTATACTCGATCAGGGGACTTAGTTATACTCGATCAGGGGCCTTTGTTATACTCGATCATGGGACTTTATTATACTCAACCAGGGGACTTTGTTATACTCGACCAGGGGGCTTTTTTATACTCGATCAGGGGGTTTTGTTAAACTCGATGAGGGGGCTTTGTTATACTCGATCATGGGACTTTATTATACTCAACCAGGGGACTCTGTTATACTCGACCAGGGGGCTTTTTTATACTCGATCAGGGTGTTTTGTTAAACTCGATCAGGGAGTTTTGTAAAACTCGATCAGGGGTGTTTGTTTTACTCGATCAGAGGATTTTGTTATACTCGATCAGGGGCCTTTGTTATACTCGATCATGGGACTTTATTATACTCAACCAGGGGACTTTGTTATACTCGACCAGGGGGCTTTTTTATACTCGATCAGGGGGTTTTGTTAAACTCGATGAGGGGGCTTTGTTATACTCGATCATGGGACTTTATTATACTCAACCAGGGGACTCTGTTATACTCGACCAGGGGGCTTTTTTATACTCGATCAGGGTGTTTTGTTAAACTCGATCAGGGAGTTTTGTAAAACTCGATCAGGGGTGTTTGTTTTACTCGATCAGAGGATTTTGTTATACTCGATCAGGGGACTTTGTTATACTCGATTAGTGGACTTTGTTATACTCGATCAGGGGACTTTCTTATTCTCGATCAGGGCACTTTATTATACTCGATCAGGGTACTTTGTTATACTCGATCAGGGGACTTTGTTATACTCGATCAGGAGAATTTGTTATACGCGATCTTGTGACTTTATTATACTCGACCAGGGGACTTTGTTATACTCGATCAGGGGACTTTGTTATACTCGATCTGGGGACTTTGTATATACTCGACTAGGGACAGTGTTATATTCGATCAGGTGCCTTTCTTATACTCGATCAGGGGGCTTTTTTATACTCGATGACGGGGTCTTTGTTATGTTCGATGAGGGAACTTTCTTATATTCGATTAGAGGACTTTGTTATACTCAATCTTGGGACTTTGTTATACTCCATTAGGGTCCTTTGTTAAACTCGATCAGGGGCCTTTCTTATACTCGATAAGGGGCCTTTGTTATACTCGATCATGGGACTTTGTTATACTCGACCAAAGGACTTTGTTATACTCGACCAGGGGGCTTTTTCATACTCGATCAGGGGGTTTTGTTAAACTCGATCAGGGGTGTTTGTTTTACTCGATCAGGGGACTTTGTTATAGTCGATTATGGGACTTTGTTATACTCGACCAGGGGAGTTGTTATACTCGACCAGGGGGCTTTTTTATACTCGATCAGGGGTTTTGTTAAACTCGATGAGGGGCCTTTGTTATACTCGAACAGGGGACTTTGTTTTACTCGGCCAGGTGACGTTGTTTTACTCGA
>NW_024711097.1:0-207368 GCF_018991925.1 Homarus americanus | reverse complement strand
TGTATATATATATATATATATATATATACAAATAAATCACTGTAGGTGCGTGATCTAGGTGATGCTGATAACCTACAAAGAAGAAACACGAAGTCTCAAGCGCTTTCGTGTAATTCACATCTTCAGGGTGAGTACAGACTGAGAGAGACATACAAATCAAGGTGTATATATACAGAGGAGGTGAGACCAGGTCCACAATGGTCAGGTATTAGGTAATGACCCTACTAATCTTTAAATAGCACACAAGGTTGGTGGTCAGGTCAGATGGTCAAGTGACCTGGCCTTCACCTGATCACAAATCTTCAATTACAAAATTGTCCAGCTTGTACATGCCGTTACTCAAATTCATGTTGAATGCTTCGGTATGTTTAATAAGACTAGATTCTATGATGTTCCTACTATCATTGAATTACATGGTAATATTGAGGAGGCATTATCCAGTCAATGCAATGCTTGTTATCCCTCAAATGAACAAACAGAGCATTGGATTCCTGGCCTGTCCTAACACTGTATTTGTGTTGTTTAATTCTAGTTGCAAGATCTTTACCTGTCTGGCCTAAGTAAAACATATTACATTCCTTGCAAGGAACTTTATAAATGCAACGAGGGGCACAATTATGATGTGGTATATCTCGACTTTAGCAAAGCCTTCGACAGAGTCCCCAAGAAAGACTAATTAGAAAGGTAGAAGCTCATGGCATCAAAGGTGACATCCTTAAATGGATTAGGGCGTGGTTACAGGACAGGAAACAGCGAGTGAGCATTAACGGCACTAAGTCCCATTGGAGCAACGTCACAAGTGGAGTTTCCGGCCCAGTACTTGGACCATTATTGTTTATTATATACATAAACGACAGATATCGGCATAGACAGCAACAATAAGTAATTGCTGATGACACTAAAATAGGACGTTATCAAATCCGACGAGGACTCGGCAAAACTACAGGAAGATCTAAACAAATTTTTCGAATGGTCTGAAAAAGGCAGATGAAATTCAATGTCGACAAAGTACTCAGTATAGAGATGTAAACAGGGAAACCAGATACCAGATGAACAACGATGCCATAGAGAATCCGACTGCAGAGAGATTTAGGAGTAATGATAGTAGGAACCTAAAGCCAAGCAAACAATGTATGTTTGCTCGTAACAAGGCAATAAAGTACTTGGGTTCATACAAAGGAGTGTAGTTACAAGACTAACGAGGTCATCCTAAAACTGTATCTTTGTTTTGTGAGACCACACCTGATTGCAGTTCAGTTCTGGTCACCGTATTACAGAATGGATATAGAACTTGGAAAGAATTCAGAGGAGAATGACAAGACTAATCCGGGCATTAGGAACCTTGAGTATAGAGACAGGTTAGCATCTTAATTTGCACTCCTCGAGACGTAGAGCAAGGGGCGACCTGATAGAGGTGTATAAGAAGGCAGGGCTAAACAAAGGGGACATTACAAAGGTGCTCAAATTATCCAACCAGGACGAAACCTTAACAATGGTTTTAAATTAGACAAATTTAGATTTAGGCGTGAAATAGGTAAACACTGGTTGAAACAGAGTAGGGATGAATGGAACAAGTTACCGAATATCATCGTTGACCCGAATACGCTGAATTGCTTCAAACATAGTTGGATGCTCATATGAGCAATAGTTGGGTGTAAACGGACTGCCCAGTATGAGCCAATAGGCCCGCTGCAGCTCCATTCTTATGTTCTTATGTTCTTAACAATTGTGTTGTTGGGGGAGTTCTTGATTAACATTTGTTTAACAGTGCATGAGTTTTTAAATGCCACATTGACGTTCCAGGTTTTAAGCTGCAGGAATGTGTGAGAAATTTTTGTGAAATGGTAATATTAAGATATTCTTATGGTCATGGGTGGGCCTTGGGATCAGTTCTATAAAAAGTTTTTAGTAATGTTTAAGCATTTGTCATGAAAGATCTAGGTATTAAGGTTTGAGCCAATATTATATATATATTTGTATTCCTCATCGATGAATTCCGACTGAAAATTTTCAAGGCACGTAAAAACATTGTTGAAAATACTGACTGTTTGACTTTTATATGGTGGGCAGAATAATAATGAATGTATGAACACACATTAGTTGGTTTTCTATAAATACTGAACTTAAAAGTGTTACCTATTCTGTGTATCAGACAGTCTAGGAATGGCAATTTACAGTCATGCTCTAATTCTGTGTTTTCTTTTCCTTGTGGTTATCAGCATATATATATATATATATATATATATATATATATATATATATATATATATATATATATATATATATATATATATATATATATATATATATATATATATATATATTCCGTTCTCTCTCTCTCTCTCTCTCTCTCTCTCTCTCTCTCTCTCTCTCTCTCTCTCTCTCTCATCACACCCAAACCTAACATTACCATATATCCTCCAGCCTCACCTCTTCCTTCTCTACCTCACTCCACCCACTTTTACTCCACTCTTGCCCTTCCCCCACCACCCTGTTCCTCACCACCACTCCTGGTCCCTCACTACCCACTTGCTCCCCTCCACTCCACCCTGCTCCTCACCACTCTCCCTGCTCCCAGCCACCCACACCCAGCCACCCCACCCAGCCACCCCACACTCCAGCCACCCACACACCCAGCCACCCACAGCCACCCAGCCACCCCCCACACCCAGCCACTCCACTCTCTCTCCCCGCAGTAACAACACAGCCAATATGGTTACCAAGAGCTTTATGTTCATTGGGAAGTGGGGGGAGGAAGGTAGGGAATGTGGGAGGGGATAGTTGTAGGGGAATGGGGGTGTGAGGGGATTAGCGTAGGGGGAATGGGGTGGGGAGGGGGAGGAAGCTGGGGAATGGGGGCAGGAGGGGATGAAGGTAGGGGAATGGGGGTGGGGAGGGGAGGAAGGTAGGGAATGAAGGTAGAGGGAATGGGGGTGGGGAGAAGAAAGGGACGCAGGGGGAGAGAATCGGTGAAATAGAAAGTTGGAAGGGCAGGGAGAGAGAGAGATGGGGAGGATGTGGTAGATAATGTGAGGGGGAGGATAAAAGAGGTGGGATGGAAGAGTAGGAAGAGTAGAGGGAAGAAGAATGGTACATATATTAGGCTATCATTCTTCTTTCTTCTTTCAGGTTTCTTTTCTATCATTCTTGTTTCTCTCTGGTTATTTTTTTAGGGATTTTTTAAAATTTTTAGGGACAAATTTTAAGGGATTCTTTGATCTTTTAATGTTTGTTCAGGCGATTTTTTTTTGGGGGGGGGCGGTGATTATAAGGGATTATCCGAGATTAATTTTAGGGGAAGTTGGATTTAACGTATTTTTTTTTAGGTCAAGAGATTTTTAATAAAATTTAAAGAGATGTTTAAAGTATCCTGAAGATAAGGTATTTTGGGTTACTTTGTTATATATTCTAGTTAACCTTGATTTACATTTTAGTTTACCTTAATATGTATTCTAGTTTACCTTGATATGTATTTGAGTTTACCTTGATGTATATTCTAATTATTATTTTCTTTTTCCTTCCAGGTGAGTGTGATTGTAGTCTACCAATCCCTCTCCTCGTAAGTTTACCTGGAGTGGGTTTACGGGACCATGTGGGTCTGTCCTGGTAAGTGTGTAGGAGTTTACCTGGGTCTTTTGAAGGACTGTAAACCTCTCTTTATATGTACAGTATACTTGGAGCTTAATCTAGGAAAGTTTACCGGGGGTTTAATTTTGACAGGGCACGTGACTATGTCCTGTAATCATATACACTCTACTCTGATTTTACCTTCAGTCGACATCGGTTAGTGTGGAGAGTTCCCGTTCAGTCAGCGAGTCTCCACGTCCGCTTGTTATCCTCCCGTCCAATACATGCGAGGCACGACCAGGTGATATGGGGAGGGAGGGAAGGTTGTATGGGGCGAGGGAAGGAAGGAGGGTGTCTTATACTCAGGTGTCTCGTAGCAGTTGGTTAAGCACTGGGTCGTCATGGTGATCACTCAGTTTTTGTATCTGAAGGTCAGTGCCAAATTATCAACAAGTGGAAATTGAAGAGAACTGATAGAGCGGCATCCACCACGTTTTGTCCACTGATACCTCTCGGTTTGTGTATATACATTATATATATATATATATATATATATATATATATATATATATATATATATATATATATATATATATATATATATATATATATATATATATATATATAGCAAAAAACAAAAATGTGTTCCTGGTCGTTTAAGTAATCATAGTAATTTAAGCTGAGATATCTTCTAACCATTATAATTAATAGTGTTGGTGCTAAGTGAGGCGTGAAGTAAACCAGTAATTTACTAAACGATTTTGTCATTTACTATATCAGGATTTTTTAATGTCTCGCTGGCAGCTTATTAAAATTCCATAAATATTATTGATGAGACTGAAAACCTTGAGCTAGAATGCACATTTTTTTTTTCAGGGATTAGCCCACCCGGGCACAGGTCACTGACCCACATCGGGACCTGGGGGGCGAAAATAATAATAATTATAATACTACTAATAATAATAATTCATAAATAAAATTTATAATAAAAAATACAAATAAACATACAAATAATAATGCTAACAATAATAACACTAATAATAATGATAATGATAATAAAGAACTATAAAGAAATACAAAAATGAAAAGAAAATCAAAAGTGAGAAACAATATATGTATGTTGTGTTGTCAAGAGTACGAGAAACAATTGAGACCCTGCAATTGTAGGTAAATGAGGCAGAAAGTCAGATGAGCAACCTGGGACTTGGTCACAATTTTCGTGATGCCATATGGCAGCAGGGTCTACCATAGACAACACATTATGCTTCCAATATCTTCCCAGGCGGTAGCCGTAAATATACTTTAATATATTTCTTAGGGTTGATATCAATATTACCAACGTTACTTTATACATATTTGCAACACTTCATTTCCTTTGGTGTAAATAATAACCAAATTACAGACATGTCAAGTGTAATAGCTTCACCATCATTACCTACAAAACCTGGAAACACAAATCGCAAGTTTTAGAGTGACAAGAATCGCTACTTTAGTTGACACAAAACACAGGAAAATTAAAATCCCAATTAATATTCCACAGCTAAGTACCTGGCTGTGTTCGTGAAGTGTTTAGCGTATGAGTCATTAAAAACCGTGATCCATACCTGTGATGACCAGGTGTGGGTAGGTGTGTAAGTCCTGGTCCTCGTGTCCGTCTTTCTCTCTCTCTCTCTCAGTACTGTGCGTATACAAACAGTATTTGTTCGATTTCGTCCGTTCCAGGATTAAAAATTTCTTAGTTATACAAATACACTTACTAGACAGGTTGTTCTTATGTTCATTACCAAACTGTTCCTCTCAGGTCCAAAACTAAACTATTCCTCTGAGGTCCAAAACTAAACTGTTCCTATCAGGTCAAAAACCAAACTATTCCTTCCAGGTCCAAAACTAAATTGTTCCTCCCAGGTCCAAAACTAAACTGTTCCTCTCAGGTCCAAACCTAAACTATTCCTCTCAGGTCCAAACCTAAACTATTCCTCTCAGGTCCAAAACTAAACTGTTCCTCTCAGGTCCAAAACTAAGCTGTTCCTCTCAGGTCCAAAACTAAACTGTTTCTCCCAGGTCCAAAAACTAAACTGTTCCTCTCAGGACCAAAAACTAAGCTGTTCCTCCCAGGTCCAAAACTAAACTGTTCCTCTCAGGCCCAAAACTAAACTGTTCCTACCAAAATAAACTGTTCCTCTCAGGCCCAAACTAAACTGTTCTCCCAGGTCCAAAAACTAAACTGTTCCACTGGTCCAGAACTAAACTGTTCCTCCCAGGTCCAAAAACTAAACTGTTCCGATCAGGTCCAAAACTAAACTGTTCCTCTCAGGTCCAAACCTAAACTATTCCTCTCAGGTCCAAAACTAAACTGTTCCTATCATGTCCAAAACTAAACTGTTCCTCTCAGGACCAAAAACTAAACTGTTCCTCTCAGGACCAAAAACTAAACTGTTCCTATCATGTCCAAAACTAAACTGTTCCTCTCAGGTCCAAAACTAAACTGTTCCTCTCAGGTCCAAAACTAAACTGTTCCTCTCAGATCTAAAACCAAACGAAACTTTATGATATAGAGCTGAGTTTCTTCCCCATGGTATGTCCTGATAGCATTCACTTCTGCAATACTCGTAATAAAAGTCGATTAATAATGAAGATATATCATATAATGTTAACACTGGAGAAATGGAAACATAACGTAGTCCCTTGTAATATTCACAGTAGCCTTTCTGTAATACTCATACCTCACTTGTGTAGTATTGAACCTTTTCCTTCACAGCCCAACAAACACACACACACACACACACACACACACACACACACAATCTCCGACATTTCACTTCTGTTTTATTTCAAATTATATCTCACTTTCGGTTGTTTTCTGTTTCTTCCTCAGCGTTTCACCTCTGTTACCTCACAGAAGGGTGTGGTGTGGTGTGTGGAGTGGATCCGGGGTAAGCGATGGTGGTCTCTGGGGGGAAGGAGGGGGGGGGGGGATCCGGGGGTCATCCAGATCAACTTTTAAAAAGACTTCCCTATTAACAGTCGTAACCATCAGCTTTTAAACCATTATTCCTACTAACTACTTTCATTATCACCCCATTAAACCATCATCCCCCATTAAACTGTTGTCACAATCTGTTTATAAATCGCTACTCCCATTAACTGTCGTCACCATTACCTTTTAAACCATTACTCCTATTAACTGTCGTCACCATCGCCCCATTAAACCATCACCCCCCATTAACTTTCAATATCCATTTCATTGTGACTGTGGGAAAGTGGGTGACAATGGGTGGGTCAGAGAGGAGGGTAGTGGCGTTTGGCCAGCCTCGACAGTTGATCCTTATATACAGTATAGAGTTCATTATACACGGTCCTCTGCCGCCGCCTCCTGCTGATTTCAAGTCATCCTTTTTCTATAGCTGTCATACCTTCCTACCTACCTCTCTCTCTCTCTCTCTCTCTCTCTCTCTCTCTCTCTCTCTCTCTCTCTCTCTCTTTTCTGTACTTCTCTCCCACCTACGTCACCCGCTATTTTTCCCTTCCCTCCCTTCCTCTCATTCTTATTCCTCCTCCTTCCCTCACTCCTCTCTCTCTCATTTTTACTCCCTCCCTCCTTCCCTCCTCATTTTACTCCTCCTTCCTTCCCTCCTCATTTTACTCCCCTCCTCCTTCCCTCCTCATTTTTACTCCTCCTCCTCCCCTCTCTCTATTCTGCCTCCTCCTCCTTCCTCTTTCATTCTTACTCCTGCCTCCTTCCCTCTCTCATTCTTGCTTCCTCCTCCTTCCTCCTCATTCTCCTCCCTCCTCCCCTCCCTCCTTCCTCCCTCATTCTTACTCCTCCCTCCTTCCTCTCTCATTCTGCCTCCCCTCCCTCCTTCCCTCTCTCATTCTTACTCCCTCCTTCCTTCCCTTTCTCTCATTCTTATACCCTCCTCCTTCCTCCCTCATTCTTACTCCTCCCTCCTTCCCTCCCCTCATTCTACTCCCCTCCCTCCTTCCTTCCTCATTCTTACTCCTCCCCCTCCTTCCCTCTCTCATTCTCTTACTTTCTCCTGCCTTCCCTCTCTCATTCCTCCCTCCCTCCTTCCCTCTCTCATTCTTACTCCTCCTCCTTCCCTTTCTCTCATTCTTACTCCCTCCTCCTTCCCTCTCTCATTCTTACTCCCTCCTTCCTTCCCTCTCTCATTCTTGCTTTCTCCTGCCTTCCCTCTCTCTGTTCCTCCCTCCTCCTTCCTCCCCTCGTTCTTACTCCCCCTCACTTCCCTCTCTCATTCTTACTCCTCCTCCTTCCTCTCTCTCATTTTACTCCTCCCTTCCCTCTCTCTCATTCTTACTCCCCTCCCTCATTCTTACTCCCCTCCCTCCTTCCTCCTCCCATTCTTACTCCCCCTCCTTCCCTCTCTCATTCTTACTCCCTCCTCCTTCCCTCTCTCTCATTTTTACTCCTCCCTTCCTCTCTCTCATTCTTACTCCCTCCCTCATTCTTACTCCCTCCCTCCTTCCCGCTCTCATTCTTACTCCCTCCTCTTCCTCTTGCACCATCGCCTGTCTGTCACTCATGGCCGCGTGGGTGCACAGTTTTCCCGGGTGGGGCTGTGCAGCTGTCGCGGTGGGTGAGTAGATCATAACCCATTGGCCAACATCCCACTGATCAACATCCCACTGGCCAACATCCCACTGGCCAACATCCCACTGGCCAACATCCCACTGACCAACATCCCACTGGCCAACATCCCACTGGCCAACATCCCACTGACCAACATGCCACTGATCAACAGCCCATTGACCAACATGCCACTGACCAACATCCCACTGACCAACATCCCACTGACCAACATCCCACTGACCAACATCCCACTGACCAACATGCCACTGACCAACATCCCACTGGCCAACATCCCACCAGATAATAGTTTATAATAATGAAGTAAATATCAACTCGATTATCTACAAATCCTAAGGAACACACTGCGAGGTTTGGTTAGGTTAGGTTGGGTTAGGTTTGGTTAGGTTGGGTTAGGTTTGGTTAGGTTTGGTTAGGTTTGGTTAGGATTTTTATTAAGTGCCAAGACCCTTTAGAGTTCTCAGTCATGGGATGTGGCGGTCGTGGTTGTGGAGGTAGTGGTGATGTTGTTGATAAGAAGAAAAGGTGGTGGTGGTGGTGATGACGGGATGGTAGTGATTGTGGTAGTTGTGGTGATGATGGGATGGTAATGATTATGGTAGTAGTGTTGATGGTGACAGTGGAGGTTGCATTGGTGGTGGTAATAGTTGTGGTGATGGTGTCAGCTGGGAAGGTAACGATGGTGGTTATCGAGGTGGTAGTGGGTGAAAGGAGAAAAATTCCAGCGTGGGATGCGATTTTTTTTAGTAAATCTATGGTAACTTTTGTTCCTTTACTGGTCATTACAGATTACATCTATTTACGACAGAATCACAGAACAATTCTAGTTATGGTCGTCATCTTTGTTCGTCTCGCCCCCAATAACGAACCTTCCCACACCTCCAGTTAAAGGGGTAAAATAATAATGTACAAACCTTTGAGACTTCTACCCCCCTGCTCCCTTGCTCCCCTGCCTCCAGCTCCTTGCTCCCTGCCCCCTGCTCCTTGCTCCCTGCCCCCTGCCTCTTGTCCACTGCCCGTACCTGCAACTCCCACCCCTACTCTCGCTGCCCCTTTCCTTTCATCTGATGTAAGCTGCAACGCGTTCCTTATAGGGGGTGATTTATGGGGGTGGCTTGCTTGTAGGGGAGGGAAGGGGGGGAGGGAACTGAGAAGGTAAGGATTAGGCAGGGAGTGAGGGAGGGACGATGGAGTGAGGGAGAAGCGAGGGCGGGAGAGTAGTAGGAACTGTGTATAGGTAGAAATTTGGCAAGTAGAGGGAAGGAAGCACCGAGTGAGTAGGGATTGGACAGGGAGTTAGGAAGGGACGGGCAGACGGAAGGACGGAGTAGGAAGGGAATTAGCATGAAGTGAGGGAAGTACGAAGGATGGAGTGGGGAAGGTGTGAGGGAGGTGGGAGGGCGTGAGGTACGAGGGAGTGATGGATGTAAGAGGGAGTGAGGGAGGTACGAGGGAGGGAGGGAGTGAGGGAGGTACGAGGGAGGGCACAGCTCCACCACCCACTTGCACCATATTCTCACCTCGGCTACATGTCTGGACTCTGGACCTTCAGGTTATATAAACAAAAGCTTTCCACCCCACCAGTTGCATCATGACACCCCCTCACCCCCTCTTGTATAGGTGTATCAGTGATGGGAGTTTTGTGCTGGTGTTTCTCCCCTTCACACTTATACAAGATCCCTCCGCTGATTGGTCAAATGGGCCCCAGTCCTAGTAGACCCCATTGTAACCATTAGAATAATGACCCTGTGTTAATGGGCCCCCCCCTGTCCTAACAAAGCCTTACCTTGACCATTAACGTAGGTCTTTAGGAATTGTGGACCTTAGACCTAATGGTTAAGTTAGGATAGGGACCCGTAAATCTGGGGCCCATTTAACCAGGAAGACGATTCAACCAGGCCCTATGTGACTGAATCTTCCCTTTCTTGTACACCCTTCATGAAGCAGAACCCCTCAGCAAACTAACAACTCAGAAGAAGAGTTACAAGATGCCGCTTATTGACGCTTCTCACCTGCTGTTGTTTTGCCACATACGACATTATTCCTATCATTATTCCCCCTCTTTATTGTTTCCCCTCTTTATCGTTTCCCCTCTTTATCGTTTCCCACCTTTTCACGCATATTTTCTTTTATCTACATTCACTCTTTCCCCGCCAAGTGTCAGCCAGTTTCATCAGAGGTGTGCCTAGTTTTTGCTTTACGTTAGTGTGGTAATGCGTTTCTCACGGTCGGTCTTTGGGTTCTCACGTTGGTAACAGTATGATTATATAGAGTGATTCTGTGTACCAATTGTTTATAGGCTGTTGTTAGTGTGATTGTTGGTGTCTTCTTATTCTTTCTCTTGTTCATTATTTCTCCTTTGGTGTTGGTGTGGCAGAACTCGTCTTTACAGCGGTAATAATGAGTGGTTGATGAAGAATGAAAGGAAAGTGTGTTTATTTGCTTATATTCCCAGCCAACTTGTAGTCAGTGGGATTAAGAAACTAGAAAATTAAAAGAGAATATATTGTTGTTATTATTATTATTATTATTATTATTATTATTATTATTATTATTATTATTATTATTATTATTATTATTGTTATTATTATTGTTATTGTTATTATTATTATTATTTATCCAAGAAATGGCAGGAGTTTATCTTTTACTACACTAGTAAGACCCTTCCTCACGATCCCCTTCCCTTACCTCCGTTTCCCTGCCTTTCACTCACCTCCCCCCTCCCCTCCTTTTACTTCCTCCTTCCCCCCCCACCTGTTACCTTCCCCTTACCTCCCTCTTCCCTCACCTCCTCCTCCCTCACTTCCCCCCTCATCCCCCTCCTTACTCCACCCGTGTCCTCTCCCTCCTTACTCCACCCGTGTCCTCTCCTTCCTTACTCCACCCGTGTCCTCTTCCTTCTTACTCCACCCGTGTCCTCTCACTCCCTCCACCATTCTGTTCTTCCATAATACAAAGTTTATGTACTGCTGTATTTTTTCACTGTACTCGCACTCACTTAACGAACTTATATAGGTACACACGCGCGCGCTCTCGCCTATTGAGTAGAGGAGAGTTGTTAAAGGGCTAAGGGGGTGGTGGTGGTGTGTTGTGTGGTGGTGGTGGTGGTGGTGTTGTGTGTGGTGGTGGTGTGTGTGTGTGGTGTGGTGGTGGTGGTGGTGGTGGTGGTGTGTGTGTGGTGTGTGTGTGTGGTGGTGGTGTGTGTGTGGTGGTGGTGGTGTTGTGTGTGGTGGTGGTGGTGTGTGTGTGTGGTGGTGGTGGTGGTGTGTTGTGTGATGGTGGTGGTGGTGGTGTGTTGTGTGGTGTGTGGTGTGTTGTGTGGTGGTGGTGGTGTGTGTGTGGTGGTGTTGTGTGGTGGTGTGTGGTGGTGGTGTTGTGTGTGTGGTGGTGGTGTTTTGTGTGGTGGTGGTGGTGGTGATGGTAGTGGTAGAAGGATGGTGGTGGTGATGGTAGTGGTGGTGTGATGGGTGGTGGTGTGATGGGTGGTGGTGGTGATGGTAGTGGTAGAAGGATGGTGGTGGTGTTAGCAGCAGTCAAGTTGTCGGACACACAACCTTGTTCATACAACTGGTAGTGAGGGACTGAGCAGGATGGTAGGTAGGTATAAAGTAGAGAGAGAGAGAGAGAAACTAAAGTAAGCATAATATATTGTCTAATGGTAGACCCTGCTGCCATAAGGCATCACGAAAATTTTGACCAAGTCCCAGGTTGCTGATCTGACTTTCTGCCTCATTTACTCACTATTGCAGGTCTCAATTGTTTCTCTTACTCACAACACAACATACATACAGTAACATCGTTTCTTACTATTGATTTTTTTTTAATTTTGTGTTTGTTATGATATTATATTATTATTATTATTATTATTATTATTATTATTATTATTATTATTATTATCATCATCATATTTTATTTTCATTATTTTAATTTTTTATTAGATTGTTAGTTATTATTATTATTATTGTTATTATTAATGAGTGAGTTAGTCAGTCAGTCTTGTCAGTTCGTCAGCCACAGGTTGTCAGTCAGTCAGCATATTGCCCATGTAAAAAGTCCGCAACACAATGTAGTTTACTATAATGACTTAACAACCATCCCCGGGAGGAGCATTATATTGTACATTATGTCCTAAAGGTGATAATTATATATTTTATGACAAAGTTGAGATTTATATTGAATGTTTACGCCGTAGAGGTGTGAACTGTATTAATTTGTGTTCTGTAGACGGTATGAACGAGGTCACACACACGAACATACACAAAAGACTGAGAGAGGCTCCACATAACCAGTTTTTGTACAAGTTCACAGGAAACCAACCTAGCTTTAACGAAGTATTGGCAACGTTGGCGGTAAACATGCTGATTCCCCAGTCTGGTAACGCTTGGTGAAAATAAGATGTTCTGTGATATATCTGGCAATACTGTTATATATACTTACATATAGAATTTGTGTGTGAACATTTATTGATATATAAATAATTATATTTTTATTTTTAATTTATAATTTAGAGATAATTGATATAATAAGTTAATGATATTGTATTATTTGTTATTTACCAGATTTTATGTTAATACAAATTGTTTATTTACGGAAATACAGTTTTTGTTGGTGTTTGAAAATAAAGAAATAGGACGTAAATATTTTTCGGGGGGGTGGGGGGGGAAGTGGAGGGCTGCTTCTAGAAGCTAAACACAAAAAGATAAAAATGTTTGAGGTAAAGATAAAATGATGACTTAACGCAGGTTTGGTGTTCGTTCTCAAATATTTTGATTAAACTTAAACTGGAGATAAAGAGAGTTAAAACATTAGTGTTAGAGTGTGTGATGCCTGCCACCACACACTGTACGAGAGTGTGTGATGCCTGCCACCACACACTGTACGAGAGTGTGTGATGCCTGCCACCACACACTGTACGAGAGTGTGTGATGCCTGCCACCACACACTGTACGAGAGTGTGTGATGCCTGCCACCACACACTGTACTAGAGTGTGTGATGCCTGCCACCACACACTGTACGAGAGTGTGTGATGCCTGCCACCACACACTGTACGAGAGTGTGTGATGCCTGCCACCACACACTGTACGAGAGTGTGTGATGCCTGCCACCACACAGAGAGATATATCGCAATATGATAACAGTGGGTAGAGAGGTGAACAACAGCAGGCTAGGTTTGTGTGGTGGTGAAGCCTTAGCTGGTAGCGGGATCTATCTGCTGTGCCTCACTTGTCTGGTCAAGAGCCAGTTGGGGGAGGGGGAGAGCGGCAGGGGAGGAGAGTAATGGGGGAGAGGACAGAGTTTAGTGGGGGAGGGTGGCGAGAGGATGTAGTGCGGGGCAGGGAACAGTTGGAGACGGGTAGAGTGAGGGAGACGGTGTAGTGGGGGAGGGAGAAAGTGTACAGAGTGGAAGGGAGAGAGATGAGTGAGGTAAGAGAGGGTGGGGGAGGAGGAGGGAAACGAGGGTGAGGGAGGAGGGAGGGGTGGAAGGGGTCGTGGAGGAGGGACGTGTGGAGGGGGCCATGGGAGGTAGAGAAGCCTCATAACACAAAAGCTATACTTGAAGGTGGCAACAGAAGCAACGTGTGTATAGATTTGCTGATCTTGTAAACAGAAGAACCATGATGTGGGTTAAGTTAGGTTAGGTTAGAATAGGTTAGGTTAGAAGTAGGTTAGGTTAGGGTTAAGTTAGGTTACCTTGTTTTAAGTAAGGTTAGGTGTCTGGAGGTGGAAATTTAAATAATTCTGGAATATAATTTCAGTAATTTTAAGTTTGTTATGTTGGCCAATGGTCTGTGTCGGCTTATCTGTTGAATGATGTATGTGAAACGAGAGAGAGAGAGAGAGAGAGAGAGAGAGAGAGAGAGAGAGAGAGAGAGCTATCAGTCAGGAACCTTCAATACTTTTCCCCATCAACATTAAAAGTTTTGTCGTTTTGGTTAAAATATAATATTTATGTTGGATATATTAACTAGTCTGTACGATCAGGTACATTAAAACATTGCTCGGTCGGTTGTACTAACACGCTGGTGAGTCGGGTATAACGAAACAGGTCGGGTAGCTACAGTTAATATTGTTGGATCAAGAATAAAGAGACGTTGTTGGATTGAATATAATACAAAAAAAACTTGTTGTATCGAGTATTATTAAACGTTGGTGTATTAATTGTAATGAAAAAAAAAACTCGATAAAATGACGTTCAATCGCAGCGTTGTGGACCACTGTTAAGGTCGACTATTGAATTCTCTAACCTTAACAGATCGTTGTATGAGTGAGCTAGTTACTTGTATCTTCACTCAGGGGAAAACTTTTAACATTAGAATCAACTGATAATGTGGTGGGTGGGTGGTGGGGAGGTGGTTGTTATCTTATCGTGTGCTGCATAACTTGTGGTGGGTGACTGCTGACCGTGACCACTAGGTGCTCCAGGTATTGTGGGCCAGAGAGGCGTGGCTGAAGGATAACCTCAGCTCTCAGGCAACATCTCATCCAACCTTAGTAACCTAACCTGAACCCCGAACTTCTCTAGTCAAGGCTAACCTAACCTAACCTAACCTAACCTAACCAAACCTAACCTAACCTAACCTAACCTAACCAAACCTAATCATGAAATCATATGTATTCTAAACCTAATAAGATACTGAAATACTTAAAGAAACTTGAGCTCGTGGGATTTTGTCCAGTAATTATTATTATTTTGTCGATGGGATAATTGTCAAGCAGTTATATTATTATTTCAAGGGGTAAATAATCAAGTGGTGGTGTGTAGAGGGGCAGCAGGTGGTATATAGGAACTAACAGCAGACAAAGTACAGGTAAATATCACCTGTGTGTTGTAGGGAGATGAAGGCTTAGTGTCTGGACGTGGTAGAAACTGTCTCGTTCAGCACCATCACGTCAACCATAGTACTATCATCCTTCACCACACCGTCTTTCACCACGACGCCCATCAACCAACTTGTTATTTATCACCAAACTATACACCATCACATCACTATACTTATTACAACCACTCATCATATACTTTCATCACCACACCACTACACACCATCACCACACCGCCCCAACATCACCACACCGCCCCAACATCACCACACCATCATCACACCAACCCACCCCATCACTGTGGGTGGGTGGATTAAATAGGTGGGCGGTTGAGTGGGTGGGCGGGGGGCTCGTGACGGAAGAACCTCCAGGAGATAAGAGGGAAAAGTATTCAGCCCAGATGATAAGGAAGGGAGTTCCTTGCCGGTGGTCTCCTCACGATCACCCAAGATAGTGAGACGCTTACCAGGTACCTCGATAACGATTACGCCTTATCGTCCAAAGCATCTCGATAGCCACTCCCTTCTCCTCTTCCTCTGCCGATTATTTATACACACTTGAGGCTTATCTAGGTGATGTTGTGGTCATCTCTGAAAATTAAGACCTGGATAAAGTATTTTGGATTTAAGATTTGAATAGAAGTGAAGGGCCAAACTAGACAGCCTTGTTTACCCCTAATTCTTATCACTCCTATATCTCTCCAACCTCTACTTGAAGCTTCGCAGCGAGTTTGAGTTAATGGTGATGCTTGGTAATTTGTTTCTTGACTCTTAACTATTTCCTAATCCAATTTAGAATTTCCTCTCCAATTCCGTGTGCCTCCACTGCACGTATTAATTAATTTTTCGTGAGGGACCTTATCAAAGGCTTTGCTTAAGTCGAAGTACCGGATACCATATCGCATCACGTCTATCGTCATCTGATTCGGAAACAGTTGTAAACAATGGGCATAGAATTGTCAGACTCGAACGCCCTCTGATTAAGCCATGTTAAAGAGTCATTATTCAACTTCTGCTCCTCGAGGTGATTTCGAAATTAATTTGTGACCATTACTTCCAGCAATTTTCCTGCAATTTATGTTAAGCTGATTTGACGATAGCTAGTTAGAGGACAGTAATTTATTCCCCCCTTTTAAATGAATATCACATTTGCTATTCCAGAACTCTGTGGCACAACACCCGGTTTTAATGACATGATAAACGAGTTCGCCCCTAAAGAATACTAAGTTCTTCCTTACATTACTTTAATACTTAAGCAAATATCTCCTCAGGACCTGGCGACTTACTAGGTTCTAGTTTATCAGCTTGTTTATTAACATCGTTACTAGTCATTAACTCGCATAGTTTGTTTTCTCCACTATCGTTATATAGCCTTATAGACAGTCGCTACCTCGGGTAACATGTTTACGTTTTCGGTTGAGAAAATAAAATTATTTTAAGTAATTATTCATCCATTTGGGGTCATTGTTACATGATTATAGGTTTTATACAGTATATTTAGTTTTTTTTACCAATAACACATAATTTACCCGTAAATTGTTATTGTACTCTGCAACATTATATCTGGCGGTCAGGTCACCTCTTAACTCTGGATCACCTTCTATGGTCACTTGTTGTGGAGTCGTGTTATTTACACCCAGACGACCTCCTCCAGCTGCCATTTCAGACCACCATAGTTAGGGACTTATGAAATTTTCCCTGCGACTGACACTCGGTGCTATTTTAAATCTTTATTTTTTTTTATCACTTTTTGCTAGTTCGCTCCCAACGTTGACATTATTAATGATGTTTTCTCAGTCTGACAGAACTAAATCTAGTATATTATTTCCCCGGATGGGTTCAACTATACTCGTATGTTGATTAAGGAAACAGTCTTGAATTGTTTCAAGAGGAATCTTCCCGTTCTGAATTTCCCTTTAAGTTGCAGAATATTTTCTCGAGCTTCGTTTAGTTCTTCCCTAATTGTTTCTGTATTCAATTTAGTTTTAATTTACTTTTTTATGCAACACTTCAAATTATCCCCTGAGAAAGACGTAGTTCTTTTCAGATTTATTCGTAATGATGTAATTTCGATCATAATTATCTTGAAACACTTAAAACTTTTTAAATGAATCTCCCGTAAGTCGGTTCAAATTAATATATAATGGTGTAATGCCGTTGAGATTAACCGTCATGTTTTAATATAAATATGGAAAGAGATCACCAAAGCTTCCTCATATTACGATAAAGGCGTCCCCATGTTATGATAAAGGCGTCCCCTTGTCATCACTGAGGCGTCCTCTTGCTTGAGACACTGAAGGTACTTGAAGCAGGGTGATTCGCTCTGATTATATTATATGACGCGCCGTAAGTGATTGTGATGTAGGAAAAACACATGGTGGCAGATAGAACGTTGCTGACTTATAGTGCAAAAATGAGTTCTGGTAAGGAAAAGGTTCTACAGAATGGAATTTTAACAGTAAAGTCATAAGTCCTCCCGCTATGCTCTCGTGGGGCGAGGGAGGGTGCGTGGTGGTGGCTCATCAGAACGTTGGCTGTAGTAATAATATTTAGACCAGGGAAAGCGATGAAACATCCTTGGGGATATGCAATGGTGTAAGTTTCCTTGTAAGGACATTTTTATGGGATTGTGTTGGTGGTCCTTAAGATTTAATCTGAATGACGTAATTTCTTTCAGAGTTATCCGCGATGACTTAAACTCCACTTATTAATCTGTAGTGACGTAACCTTTAAGATTTATCCGTAATGACGAAATACAGTTCTTATTAATCAGTAATAATGTAACTCCTTTAAGATTTATACGTAATGACGTAACTCCTTTAAGATTTATCCGCAATGATGGATTTATTTCAGAGTTATCCGTGCTGACGTAATGCAGTAATTATTAATCCGTGATGACGTAACTCCTTTAAGATTTATTCGTAATGACGTAACTCCTATAAGATTTATCCTAATGACGTAATCCCGTTAAGATTTCTTCACTATGAAGTAATGTCGCTACCCTGGATAAAGAAAAGCGAGTCGTCCGGTGAGTAATGAAATAAGAAAACAAAAATCCTGGAGACGCCTCAAAACATACTAAAATTTGGGTCACTTTATGAACACCTAAGATTGGGTGGAGGGAAGCAAGGGAGGGAGGGAGGGCTGATGGGGTAAGAGGGAAGGAGGGTGTGGGAGGAGGGAAGGAAGGAAGGTGGGAGAGGTTGAGGTAGGAAGAAGGAAGGGTGATGGAGGGAAGGTGGGAGAGAAAAAAGTTGAAGGCCAGGAAGGGTAGTTGGGAATAGGAGAGGAGGAAAGGGCGAGAACAAAAGTGAGGAGGATGGAGTAATAGGTAGTGGAAGAGGGAGGTTAATTAGTTTATAGTTTAAAAAATTATTGACAGAGCTTGTAGTACAGTTTGCCTATTCTGAGTAATTCAGTCAGGTCTTGACACTGAGGGTGGTATCACTTCTCACTGCCACGCAGGACAGAGGTTCATACACAAAGAAATACATCATATTCATTAATAGTATATATAGGTCAGAGTCATGTGGGTGATTTTACTGTTTACTGTCATGCAAGACAGAGATTCGTACGCAAAGAAATACATCATATTCATTAACAGGTTATATAGGTCAGATTCATGTGGATGATGTCACTGTTCACTGCCATGCAGGACAGTGGTTCATATACATTGGACGTCATATTCTAATTGAAGACTAATCAGTGTGGGCTAACAAATTTGGGATAAACAGCAATTATGTCCTCAAGCACCCCCGATTCAATGTAGTTATTACAAAATTCATGATACAATAAGCCAGGTGGCCTGAAGTCTTTGACAGTGTCACATTCAATAATTTAGTGTTTAAGTGTATGCTTTGAAGGTTTATCACAAAGTTTACATGCTGAGTGTTCCAGTATGGGTACAGCGTTACTAACTTGCCAGATGTGTCTGTATCCTAGCCTAATTCTTGCCACGACTACATCACATTGTCTGGTTCTGTCCTTATGCTGGCCATACCGGTATCTCTCGTCATAAAATTTGTCATATTTACTAATGCTACAACTGCCAGGTCTCACTGCATTTCTCACTTCTTCTAGATCAGAGTTCATGATTCTGACTTGAATGTTTTTAAATACAGCATTGGACAGGCCAAGGTCACGGTCAACATTTTCTTTCTTACATGCCTCATTGGTCAGTCTATCAGCACGGTCATGATACCTAATTCCAACATGGGACGAAAGAAGAGGGAGGAAGAAAGGAGGGTGAAAGAGGAGGGGAGGGAGTTGAAAGATAACTAAGATGAAAGAGAGAGAAAGTGTGGATGGCAAGGAAGGAAGACAAGTAAAAAAGAAGAGGCGTATAACAGGGTAACAGATAACAGACCTTGTACTCAAGACGCATTATATAGAGAAACACACACACAGACCCTGAACACACACACATCAACAAGCCTGGTGTCACATTACCCTCGCCACGTATATCATGAAGAATTATAATGACTTCTCGGATGTCGTGATAAGTGGCGTCGTCGTGAAGTCGGTCGTCGTGCAGTAGGTCATGGAGCTGGTCGTCTTGTAGTAGGTCGTCTTGCAGTAGGTCGTCGTGCAGTTGGTTGTTGTGCAGTAGGTCGTTGTGCAGTAGGTCGTTGTGCAGTAGGTCGTTGTGCAGTAGGTCGTCGTGCAGTAGGTCGTCGTGCAGTAGGTCGTCGTGCAGTAGGTCGTCGTGCAGTTGGTCGTCGTGCTTAAGGTCGTTGTGCAGTAGGTCTTCGTGCTTAAGGTCGTTGTGCAGTAGGTCTTCGTGTAGTAGGTTGTCGTGCAGTTGGTCGTCGTGCTTAAGGTCGTTGTGCAGTAGGTCTTCGTGCAGTAGGTCGTCGTGCAGTTGGTCGTCGTGCAGTTGGTCGTCGTGCTTAAGGTCGTTGTGCAGTAGGTCGTCGTGCAGTAGGTCGTCGTGCAGTAGGTCGTCGTGCAGTTGGTCGTCGTGCTTAAGGTCGTTGTGCAGTAGGTCTTCGTGTAGTAGGTTGTCATGTACCCAGAGAACAGCTTGAGACCCTTGATCTAGGGGTCAGAGCGTGGCTATAACAGCAGTGACAGTAACAATAATTAGTCGGCACCTTGGAATGTTTACCAGGATATCCGAGTGTTTGTTTATTGCCACACCTGCTCTGTGTACGTAGTTACAACACCTGCTCTGTGTATGTATTTATAACACCTGCTCTGTGTATGTATTTATAACACCTGCTCTGTGTATGTATGTATAACACCTGCTCTGTGTATGTATACCCATAACACCTGCAGGGTGAAACTATGGGCAAGTTTCTTTACGCCATTTGCCTCTGTCTACCCAGCAGTAATTGGGAACCGGGAAGTTAATCGATTTGCGGGTCGTATTCCGGGGTAATGGTTAGCCAATGCAGTTGGCGAGTTGTCCGGTCTTCTCGGACTATTCCTTGACACTGGGTTATGCATCTCGTTAACTTAGGGTGTGGTTGTTGTGTTGGCGACAGCTTCTACACCTTAAACAAATTCACGCCTAGGTGGCCTTTGGATCGGCCATCCTCGTTACACGAGGGGCAACCATTATGCTATTATTATTAACACCTGCTCTGTATATACTTATAACACCGTCATGTGTATACACTTACAGTACAACACCTGTTCTGTGTATGCACTTATAACACCTGCTCTGTACGCAGTTATGAGTGTTGGAGACCGGTAGTGAGCAACTCGCGTTACTTATTACAGTTTGAAGATTCGCCAGGTAAGAAGTTCATTTTGAATGCCAGAGTTGAGTTTACTTGTGGCCCGCATAGATGGGCGGGGGAGAAAACATTTGCTGTGGACCGAGTCATGTGGGGAGGTCACGCTCTTGTATGGACACACACACACACACACACACACACTCAAATCAAACTCTCTCTCGGGGTTGTTGCTGTGTGCTTTAGCTATGACATCTTTGATCGACACTTCTCACACACAACAGCCTTCTATAATAAACTCTGGACTTGAGTAAAAATGGAGGCAACCCGGGAGTCTTGAGTTTTATATGAACTGTCGTAAAACTTTCGTAATCATGTGTGGAGACGAGAGTTCAGTAATTAACCCATTGTGTAAGTTGGTAGTCAGGGGAGAGAGGATAGGGGAGGGAGGGAAGGGAAAGAGGAGGGGGGTCAAAGGTCAAATTGGACATATCAACATGCCGTTCGTGTCGACTCTGAAATTGCTAAACGATAAAGAACATCACTACGAAACATGCACACAATATCTATCACCACAAGACCATGTGATGTGTACCAGAATGGAGTCTCTACCTTAAACGTCCAGGTCACGGTGAGAGGTTAAATGACAACTTGCATACAGAAGAGGTAACTTTCGTCCGGAAGGTAATTTTATTTTATTTTTTTTATTTATTTTTTTTACCAATGAGGACATCAAGAAACACCAACAGAGCATCACCACCATCGGATGATCTGACAAACGCCAAGGTTCCAACTCAGAGCAAGGGGTCAAATGGCAACGTGACTATACAGTACTCTTTTGTGTCTGATCCAGTAGTCTTGAACATAGGGTGGCGGGGTAATGACTGGTTGGAGGGGGGGAGTGACTGTGTGAGTGAAGGAAATGTCCGGGAAACTTAGTGACTTGGGAGTGACTATGTGGGCGGAGACTGATCACTGAGGAGGAAAGAAGAGTTTTTCTTGGTGATAGTTGGCGTGGGATTGTGTGTGTGTGTTCTAAGACAGATATTTCATCTTGGTGGCAGTTCACGTCTTCTCCAGTAGGTTTGTGATGGTGGCCGTGCACTAAGAGGGGACACCCTCTCACAATGACAACACCCGGCTTTCCTCATCTACGTGTGGTTGGTGAGTGAGATTGACAAGCGTGCAGGAACAGCCCATTGGTTGGGACAGCAGACCGTACGTGAGGGAGCTGGTATTGTGTTGGAAGCCTCGCCCTGACAACCCCTAGAGGCGGTGGTGTATGGAGTTTGTGTGTGTGTGTCTCACGCCCACCTACTTATAAACTTTCTTCTAGCTTTCATTGTCTCAAAAAAGGGAAAGTGAGTCCCATATCCATGACAGTGTGGATCTAGCACACTTGTATACTAAGCCTTCGGTACACAAGAAGGCAGCGTGGCCGGCACTGCACTAGACCATCTTCACTTTCCCCATTTGTAAAGCTAGGTACCATCTACAGTAACCCATAACTAGCTGCCCGTTCATTGCCTTGTGGAATGGGAGATCCCCGGGATTAAACCAGCGACACTTAGACACTTCGTTGTTTCTAAAACAAACTTTTGATGCGGGAGAACTAGTGTAAGTGTATACAGCTGTAGCTTAGTAAAGGGTTCAGTAATTTCTTTCATCAGCCTTAGATGTTTGGTATTATTTCTTAGTCTGTCATTTCAGGTCCGAACAAAATAATGAGAGGTGCAGTTGGCTGCCTGAAGCTCACGTGTCTTAGTACTGTTCGCACACGGTGATTCTTTCTACGTGTAGGATGTGGCAAAAGTCTTAAAGGGATTAGTATTCACAATAATAAAGAGTTTTTACTATAGTTGCTCTAGTGTCAACTTGCTCATGCTTTTAAACTCATGAATTTGTTTTATTACCTAAAATAAAAAATAAAACCCCTTCACAACATCAACCTCACACCCTATACGCTACACCCACCCACCACACATATCTGGGTGTGCTCTTGGTGTACCTCGGATCGAAACCCCCACCCCCCCCCCCTACACACACACGAAATATAATAGATTGGTGTTTAAGACTTGCCTCTGTGTCCACTATGTAAATTTAAGTGGACCTCACACTGTATGTCAAGGGGTGAAGAGGGGGTGGGGAATTTTAAGTACCTTCTGCCTGGCTGTCGTGGTCTGCCGTAGCCAGTACACGTCAAGGGTTTTTTTGGTACTCTATTACGAGACAATTTCATGGATTTATATTACGTTTATTAATAAGAGCCCGGGTATAATATATCTGGAAGCTAATTATTTTTAATGGTAGTGGACTTGTAGTAAAAGTAGAGTTGTAGTGTGAAAATTATTAATATTATTTTCATTATTATTATTTTTATTAGTATTATTACTATTATTAACGTTGTTTTTAATCACTTTTGTGGACACCAAGAGTACCGAGCTGTGCAGTATATTCATGTAATTAGCGAGGTCTTGTGTGTGTTGTGAGAGCTGGTGGAGGGAGTGAAGCTCAGGCTAATGATGATAAGGTAATATTAAACAGTAATAGTAGTAGGAGTAATAATAATAATAATGATTTCTTGTAGATATATACTACCCATATAGAGAGCAAATGGTTCAAATGATGGTAATAATCATGATAATGGTGATAATAATAATATTTATCACAAGCTGTTACAGCCGGTGTCTTGTTGCAGTTAAGGGGTTAATAAGATATAGGGAAGGGTTAATAAGGGACAGGTAAGGCACCGGTACTTGGTAAGAGGGAATTGATGTAAACCAAAATGTATGGAACTTTGAGAAAATTTGGTCTTTGTTTTATTTTTCTTTATTTTATGTTAATTATTGTATTTGTAATTATTTAGGTATTATTTTATTTATATGTGAATGGTGATAAAGACCCGAAGTGGTTGTAATTGTGGGGGGAGTAATTTTTTTTTTACCAACTCGCTATTCAGCCTATCAAATTATACCAAATAATGGGTATTTAAAAAAAATGACCAAGTGAAGTACAAAATTTTCTTTAATGAATGTTTAATTGTTAAACATTAGCACGAAAATTTGATGAATAAAGTCAAATCTTTATTCAAACAGAAAGAAATAATAAAAATATATATATTTTTAATTTACTGCTTCGATAAAATCAGCAGCATTAACCTATTCATAGAAATTAAACTTCAGTCTTAATTCTCCTCGTTTTCTTAAGCTTCCATTTATCTGCAGTCTTTTGAAGATCGGCAATGCGCGTCAGTTGTCACTAACTTAGAGGTCGTCGTGACTCGCGGGCTCTCCTCAGTCTTGTGGCGCAGCACGATGTGTGGTGAATAGGTGATAAGCACCAGTTGGCAACAAATTAGATACCATATTCCAATTTTCAGTTCCTAATATGAGGTAATCTGCATGTATGTTTCAATTAAGAACCCATTACTATCAACAGTAGGCTGCTTTTCATAGTTCGCTAATTCACGTTCATATTTCTTTATTTCTTTCTTTATTTTACATTTGGCTTCATCATAACCGTTCAAAACACTATCCACCTCTTGCTACCAGTGTGTGTGTGTGTGTGTGTGTGTGTGTGTGTGTGTGTAACGAATTGCTTCTCTTAGTAACAGATGTAACAGTATGCCACAGTGATGGGGAGAACATAATATCTCTACCTTTACCAACTGTTGAGATGACTGTTAGTGTGATATAACAGTTACTTGTGAAACTGTATGTAACAACCTTCCTGGGTTGTCACCACTTGTAACAATCACTTGTGAAGCACGTTACCTTATATTTTAGACATACTAAAATATAGATCAAAGTTTATTGGATCTTCTGTAGTGAAATCCAATATGTTCCTTTGTTTGTATTTATTATAAAAGGTTAATATGTACACTGTCAAAAAGGATTATCACCGTAACTTAACTACTGTAGCTATGAGTGTTAAGTGAGGTCGGAGGCTATTTTAAATAGCTCTGCTAAATACGTCCTGTTAATTTGAGGTGTTGAGTGAGAATGAGAAGGGACCCGTCGAGGGAAGAACGGAAATATCCGACGTCCTCCCTCCAGGGAAAACGGAACCATCCACGATGGCTCTCAATAACGTCTTCCTCTAGTGAGTGATATCTAACTACTGCCCGCAATAGGTGGCCAGAGAGCCGGTTACTAAATGTTTTAGCTCAGCACTAAGTGACGTGACTTCCCGTGGGGCACACCTTATTACGGGCACTGCACATGCTACCTCATAGCTAGTGGAAAGTTACAGGGGGTGATGGTTTTATAAGTCTAATATAATTAACCCACTTATATAAATACTTCTGCCTATAAGACAGGGGCTCATACATGTGTGTGTGTGTCCTTTCTTGACCATCTCCCTGAATTTTTTAGCATTGTGACCAACCTCTGGCAGCTTGACCAACTGGAGACAAATAATAATTTTTTTTTGGGGGGGGGGGGGTGTCTGCCCTCCCAGTCTGGCCATCCCTAAGGTGTATGGTAAGTGTTGTGATAGTGAGCACGGTGGCCGACTGTGATGGTGACTAAACTGTTAACCTTGCCTGACCTCAGTACACCTGTCACCTTGTCGTCTCCTTCACCCTGACAGTAAAAGGAGACCCTGAATTGACACCCGATTTTCTAAAGTATTATATTTTGTCTTGGTTTTATTGACATATTTAAAGTTTTAGGATTAGTTGAGACAAAGGCTGACGAGGGACCAAGATCACCTGAAAAAGACGTTTGATTAGTTGAGGTCTCAGAAATGCTTGAGTTTAACACAGGTAACCAGTAATTGATTATAGATAGAGGCGTTTAATCCCGTAAGGTGTCGTACCGTAACGTGAAAGCCTAAGTGGAGGGCACGCTAGCCACCATTTGCCTTTCATGTTGTGATGTATTAATGCCTTTCAACAGCCACGGTCATTAAGCGAGTATTCTAGGTACTTGTGCACCAGTCATCAACTCCTGAGTAGAAAAGTGAAAATTTTTACTCCTCGGCCGAAAAGGTTTAGGGGGTATTTGGTCCTGTTATCAACTGGTGGTGTACTGTAGGGCGGGGAAGGCGGTGAGTAGGGCGCCCGGAATGTAGGGGGAAAAAAAAGTCACATGGAAAAGTAAAAAAAAAATCACAGTTTTCTTCTATTTCTCATTTTTTAATCTATCGAAAATTCGTCACTTTCGGGATATATTGTTTTCTTTCAATTATCAAATAAATCACTCAAAACCCACCCTAACCTCAAAATGGTTTGTTATATTGCTTCACTTATAAATGGTATTTTTAAAAAGTTTGACATTTTTTCCAATTAGTTTTTTTTTTCATCCACCGTTCTCTTGTCCATCTGTACTGGCAAAAAAAAAAGATTTATGTCTTTAATTTTTTTTTTTAAGTACAGGTACAAAATTACTTTACAAAAAGAGTGTAATGTATGTTAGAATATGAAGCATCTTACCGGATATATTACATAATAACTTGTAATTTGGTGTTGTAAATATAAGAACATATTTTAGTATAGTTGTATTAATATAAAAGTTTGAATGTCATTTAAGAAATTAATGACATGTTTTACTCTTTGGTTTTGCTGAACATAATAATAAGGCTTTAAGAAATATTGGCTGTTATTACACGCTAACTGAACAATACTTTCATTTATTCTTGTCATAACACGTAATATTAACCATTATTATTCTACAAATATTGATACATAAAGAACTATTAATCATAAAGTATAAATCACTTTAAGAACATGAGTACAAAGAAATATTACTAATATTAGTTGACATCTTGACAGTGAAAAACAAAACCAGTGTGAAGAATAATTACCAACATGTGTTCATGTGTCATTATTATACTCAACCTAGTCTCATATCTAGAAACCAAGAATTTAATGTCACTCCTGAGAACAAGACTTGTTAGTGTATTGCATGTTTAGCCTTCCACTACTGGTTAAATTTTCTTAATGTACAAAGGAAAACTTGCCAAAAAATAGTATGTCGTTATTTACAAGATTGTGGATGTAATTATTTCTGTCTTTTCGGATAATATACTTTGTAGTTTTTGCTCAAACTTATTTAAAAAATTACACCGTGAATAGTTTAAAAAATATATTTTCGACTAACATCAGTGGGAGCTGATGTCAAATTGAACTATACTTGTGATGTTCTAGTATTTTTATTAGAGTTCACTTGACGGGCAGACAGTCATGTCCAGAGCAGGTTTTTCATTACCTGTGTATCACGCTCTGGGTGATGCTGTCACACCAGGTGGATGACAGTACCGCCCATCCGTACAAATAGTTAACGAACAGTAATATTTGCTGTGTTGAGTCCATGACAGCCTTAATTTCTACACAAGTTCTTGATTCACAGTTGATGTACACTGTTGATTTTATGGTCAGTTTAGGGGTCATCTGTTCTACTGACCGAGTTTTTTATTTTTTAATACACAATTTTGGAAAGTTGTATGACAACCGACTAGAAAATACAACCAAGCCTTAATGAAAGAAAAAATATACAAGATCATGACTATTTTGTGATCAAGACTCAGCCGTGCAGTAACTCAGAGATACACAGTGAGAACGTTCAGGTTGGGTCAGAGGTCGTAGTAATACATCCCTTAAGAGTTTGATTGTGCAGCTCATTACAGTACAGTCCAGGGCCAGTTATTGATGATCATAGCAACAGATCAGTTCAGCCTCATGCTTCAAGGTGGTGTACTGTACTGTACTTTACTGAACTGCTCTGTACTGTACTGTACTGTACTGTACTGTACTGTACTGTACTATGGTCACGGTCAAAGCAATACCAGCATCATTATTATTATTTCAGTTGTGGGAAGTACTGTATGTGTTTTGCTATTTCCAATCTTCAATGAAATAACAAGTTTTTAAGTTCAAATTTGTTACTCAAAATAATCTGTTTCATAATCTACATAAACGATCTAGATACTGGGATCACCAGTGGCATAAGCAAGTTTGCGGATGACACCAAAATAAGGCGGCAGATTAATTCAGGGCAGGTTGCAAATGCACAACAGGAGGATTTAAATAAACTGCAGGAGTGGTCAGAAAAATGGTAAATGAAATTCAACACCAGCAAGTGCAGCGTACTTAATATTGGAAGAACAAATACTGTCAATGTATACAGCCTTAACAACATCAACCTAGAGAAGTCGGCTTCTGAAAGAGACTTAGGGGTACTTGTAAGCCCGGACCTACGGCCTAGAAAACATTGCGACAATGTTCGATATAAGGCAAACAGAGTATTAGGTTTTATATCTGGACGTGTAAGTAATAAGTGTGCGGAGGTCATATTGCAATTATATCTTGCGCTAGTCAGGCCGCACCTCGATTATGCTGTTCAGTTCTGGTGCCCTTATTATAGAATGGATATCAATTCACTGGAGTCGATGCTGCGAAGAATGACGAAAATGATTCCGGGACTTAGAAACCTTCCATATCAAGATAGATTAAAGAAACTAAACTTGCATTCCCTAGAAAGACGAAGAGTGCGGGTAGATATGATAGAAATATTTAAGTGGGTGAAAGAAATCAATAAAGGTGATATAGGTAAAGTTCTTATAATATCTGAGCAGGATAGAACTCGTAGCAACGGATTTAAGTTGGGTAAGTTTAGGTTTAGGAGGGAGATAGGAAGAAACTGGTTCACAAATAGGGTGGTAGACGAGTGGAACAAGCTTAGCAACTTTGTAGTAAGTGCTGGAACGCTGGAAAGTTTTAAAAGGAGGCTAGATAGATTCATGGATGATAGAGAGTGGTTGTAACTCTCGACAGGAGCTGCCATGCACAGGTCACCCAGCCTATTGCAGACTCCTTATGTTCTTATGTGTCCCCCTCTCTCTCTCCATGGTGGCCTTTCTTGCACGGAGGTAATACATTATTTATTATGTTACTGCCGGTAATTATAGGGTTTAGGAAACTGTGAACACTATTGAGGGAATAAAATAAACGTTCATCTTTATTTGAATGAAAATATAATTATATAAAAGCATTTTAAGAGTTTGGTAAATATTTAAGGTACACGAACAACTCAATTACGTCTTCGAGAAGGTTAAGTCTGTCTTATAATAATATTTATACATTGTAAATATTTCAAGTTTCTAAATTTAAAAAAAGTAGAATGGATAAGTGAATGGAGGGAGGGAGGGAGATAGATAGAGGGAAGGAGGAAGGGAGAAAAGATGGAAGGGGAGGGAGGGGGATTGAGGGGAGAAGGAGGAAGGGAAGAAGGAAGGGAGGGAGGGAGTGAAGGAGGGAGGGAGAGAGGGAGGGAGGGAGGGAGGGAAACCTACAGTAACAACAACAAAAACAGACCATTGCATCACCATCTGTGTTTTGTTATTTTCGCTTCCTTAGTCAGTCTATGATCGATCGCCTATTCTAACTGACTGACTGATCTATTTACTGACCCAGAAAAATGGGAAATCCCCTAGTTTATCCTCCTCCTGCTGCCCCCCCCCCCCAGTGTACATCATCGGCACATCCCCTAGTTTATCCTGCTCCTGCTGCCCCCCCCCCCCAGTGTACATCATCGGCACATGTTACTGTATATTATATTCTGTATATGGCGTGCCACATGTGTCTCTCTGTCAGGTGTTAATTTCTTTCAGGTGTTACTTTCAAAAGCTTTAGTTCATAATTTCAGTTAAAATTCACGGTGTTTTTTATGTGTTATGTCGTAAAATATGATGTTAGGAAGTTTGGCAGACGAGAGATCACAAGTATTTTCAGTATTATCAAAGTCTCAGGCGCCGAGTAGTTGCTGGCTCCTCCTCCTCATCCTGTCAGCTTAAGCCGCGACACAGAGATAGACTCCACATTAGAGTCACTCAACTTGAGACGTGACAACGCATACTAAATGGGTCGCTTAAAGTTTCAACACGGAGGAGATATAGAATAGTGAAAGGTGGTTGTTATCCCCTCGTGCAATGTTTGTGTGTGATATTATCGGAGACTTCCTCTTATTTGTACTCGGAATGGCTACTACACGCATTTTGTCTACTCTGTCGTGCTATGGTCTATATACTGTAGGGAAAACACTAATTAACTGTAGAGACAATGACGTATAGTATATTATTAAATAAGATTAGTTGGGTTAGGTTAGTTTTTGTTAGATGAGATTAGGTTAATTTTTTTTAGGTTAGATTAGGTCAGGTCAGGTCAAAGGATTACATGATAATCTTCAGGTAATCACTATCAGGGGTCATTAACTGATAGTAGACATTTTGGGAATATGTGACGTTTTCAGAGTAGATGGATAGGAAGGAACCACATGTGTAGACGAAATAGGAATAAACCTTATATCTTCACTTTTGTTCCTTCATGTTTTTGAATTATTGCATCAACAAATTTTAAGTTAGGTTAGTTTTGGGTTAGGATATATTTGGTTAGGTTAGGATTTAATAGGATAGTTTTAGGTGATGCTAGGTTAGTATAGGTTAGTATAGTTTTGGTTATGTTAGGATATATTAGGTTAGTTTTGGTGATGTTAGGTTAGGTTAGGTTAGGTTAGGTTAGGTTAGGTTAGGTTAGGTTAGGTTAGATTTCCCCCATAAACTAATAAATGGTCGTTGTTCTGTGGATAATTTCATCACATCTTATTACCAGTATAATAGATTTTGGGTGTTTTTAAAGGAAGAAATTTTCAAACTAAATTTTGTGTCACTGTCGACGGTGATTAATATATAACTAAAGAAATATGAAACCAACAGAACAAGATATTAAAAACAGCTTTTGACATTTTGACTGAGTCCCTTCACAAGATAATGAACAGAAATGTACCTATTTTTTTGTACGACAGACAGACAGACAGACAGGGATAGATAGACAGACAGACATGAATAGATAGATAGATAGACAGACAGATCGACAGTATAGGAAAACAGACAAAAATAAACAGGAAACCGATTTGACCATGGACAGCTATTAAACAAAGCCACCTTATGATTATTTCCTGTACGAGAGTTGCTTAAGGGGACGAGAAGACGACTTTACTGTTATTATTATTTTTTCTTCTGTTTTCTGTGGTTGCAAGTCCACAGGTTATCATAAGCATGCGTGAAAAGAGAGAGTCATAACATATATTCTCAGGTATCGTTATCTTGCACGTGTTTATGATACAATGCCAAGATTTATTGACTTTACACCCTCTTCCTCCTCCTCCTCTTCTCTTCCTCCTTTTTCCTCCTCGTCATTCTCTTTGTTGTTACTACTCTCTCTCTCTCTCTCCTCTCTCTCTCTCTCTCTCTCTCTCTCTCTCTCTCTCTCTCTCTCTCTCTCTCTCTCTCTCTCTCTCTCTCTCTCTCTCTCTCGTTTCCGCCAAGCCTTTCACCCCATCTCTCTTTTTCTTTATCTTCCTCCTTTCTTCCCTTCTGTCCTCTCTCCACTCTCGTCATTTAACGTCCTCATCCTTCTCTTCCTTTTCTTCCTCCTCCTCCATTCTTCCTCCTACTCCTCTTCCGTTTCTTCCTCCTACTCTTTTTCTTTCTCCTACTCTTCCTTTCTTACTCCTCTTCCTTTTCTTCTTCCTCTTCTTCCCTCCTTTCCTCATTCACTCTTCCCGCTCCTCCTCATTTTCCTTCTCTTCCTCCTCCCTCTCTTCCTCCTCCCTCTCCTCCTCCCGCACCTCCTTCACTCCTCATTTCTTTCTCCTCCCTCTCCTCCTGCTCCTCCTCCCTACTCTGTTAGTGGCCTCGCACTCTGTTATGACAGGCAGATCTAACATGGTTGATACTGCAGTCCCTCCTTGATGTATAAGCCAGTATTTGTATAGTAAATATTCATCCACTTAGGAGGTGACTGGGGTTGTCAGGTCAAGCGGGGACACAGGCACTAACTGGCACTTAAAAGCTCTAACTGGCACTTGGCTGAGGACGTCCAGCTTAAGCATTTTAAGTGAAGTGGAAGACATTCTTTTTTCTCTTTATTTTTTTTTTTTTTTCTGGTTTGTCTTTATTTTATTGTGATTGAAAGTGTTGGGTTTAAATAAGTTATGAATGTTTATTTATTTTTATTTACTTCTATATACTTTTATTGATACACGTTTTAATGTTATGTATTTTGTTTGTGAAGTTATTACTAAACTATAATTTATTTTGTAACGTTTTTGATCATGTTTGCAACTTTTCCGAAACTCTTTAATTACTTTTTAACATGTAACAAATTATACAGCTTTTGCTATCTCGAAAATAGATGCAATAGCGATAATAATATAAGATATAATTAGATGTAATAATATAATCATGGGACTCAATATACACCTCTATGACACAGGTATTAATAACACAACAGGTAAGTACAAATAGGTGTTGCCACTGACCAACTAGACGGCGACAGGTTATCAGTCACTGGTTTATGTCAATTATCGTCTTGTAACTATCTGTTCCCATTCTCGCCCAGGTGTAGGTAACACACACACACACACACACACACACACGGCTCATCCTTGTACAAATAACTGGTTACACAGATATTCTTGTGTTACTTCTTAGCTGTCATGTTTACCTTGGCCTTCAGCTCAAAGGTCAGCTGCAGACTCACGATGATTGTGGTGGCGTGTGTGGCAAATCTGAATCTGTGGTACTGGTGTTTGTTGTAGTGGTGGTGGATACGGTGGTTGTGATGATTGTGGCATATGGTAGTTTACAGTACTATGCTGATGGTGGCAGAGGTAGGTGTGGTGGCAGAGGTGATGGTGGTGGTAGTAATAGAAGAGGTGTTTGTGGTGTGATGGCAATTAAGGCTGTAGTGGTGGTTGTATGATAAGAGCGGTAATGGTGGATATTATGGTATGGTGGTGGTTATGAGGTGGAGAGTAGCCGTGTGTGATGACCCTGCCTGTCCTTCGCCCGTCTCACTGTCCCTGGCTGTGTAGTGGGTTTTTTTTTAAGGGATTAACCCACCCGGGCACAGGTCACTGACCCACATCGGGGCCTGGGGGCAAAAATGTAAAAATAATAATAATAATAATAATAATAATAATAATAATAATAATAATAATAATAATAATAATTAATAATAATAAAGTACCATACATATATACGAAAAAAGATCAAGTGTGGGAAACGCTATATGTATGTTGTGTTGTCAAAGTAAGAGAAACAATTGAGACCCTGCAATTGTGTGTAAATGAGGCAGAAAGACAGATCAGCAACCTGGGTCTTGGTCACAATTTTCGTGATGCCATATGGCAGCAGAGTCTACCATTAGACAACACATTATGCTTCCAATATCTTCCCAGGTGGTAGTACCTCCCTGTTTGGTAGCTGCCTACTACCTAGTCATGTTATACTTTAAAATGTCCCTAACATTACTTAAAGAAACATCTCTCTCTCTTACTTAACACAACCCTTCCTATATTTAGAGTAGCTTCATATTAAACTACCCGATGACTCTTAATTTAAGGAAGAGTTACCTTTAAATACTGTCACTTTGTCTATATTTATGGTAATTGTCCCTTTGCTTAAATTGATCATTACGTAAGCGACCTTCCCCTTATATTCACCTTCGCGAATGAGGGAAGATCACACAGTGGTAAAGCAAGATGACCAAATATACTATAGAAGAATGCGGAGGAGTGTTATGAAGAAGGGTGTAGAGAGAGAGGAATGAGATAATGCTGGACAATGATGAAGGCTATAGAGGAAATGTGATAAAAATGAGATATGGGGGGAATGTGATGAGGATGGGTATGGAGTAATATGATAATGAATTTGGCTTTAGAAGAAGAAATGAAAGAAAAGAGAAAGCGAGTACAGTGTGTGTGTGTGTGTGTGTGTGTGTGTGTGTGTGTAGAGGAGTTGCGTCTCTTGCGTCAGGGAACAGCTGTTGGGCGACGTAGCTGAGGGTTGACAGCAGCAGCGACTCCTGTACTGTACTGCGCACTAGAGAACCAAATGCGCACTTCAGGCTGTCGGGGAGGTGGGGGGGGGGGGGGGGACACTTACTTTAGCCCTATCACCGTCGACTAGATGTTGCGTCTCTATTAAATATAACTATATATATTTAATCTGGGTGTATCTGTATTTATCTATGCTTGTTTCTTTATATTTGTCTTATATAATATCTTTCTTTTATCTCTGTTTACTTATTCGTATCTATCTGTGTATCCATTAACCTATGTATGTATGTATGTATGTATGTATGTATGTATGTATCAGCCAATCTATCTATCTAATATTTAAACATAGTGGAATTAAATATCGTCAGGCTAATATATATATTTTTTTCTGTTTCGTTTCAGGTATGTATAGACGGGCTGGTGGAGAGTGACGTGACGGGAGAGGTGAGAGTTAGACGGTAAGGAGATGGAAGACTATCACCTAACTGTCTATAAAGAGAGATAATGACAGTAATAGACAGGTGTAAAGAGGTTATACTGCTTGTAAATGTTTATTGTTGTGTGTCGATTTGATTTGGAGTCATTTAATATTTGTTTTTTTTATCGTTGGTGGGAAACGTAGATTTTACTGTTTCCTCCTTGTCCCCCTTCTCCTCTTATTCTTCCTTCTTCTCTTTATTCTTCTTCCTCTTCTTCTTCTTCTCCTCTTCTATTTCTTCTTTTCTTCTACCTCTTCTTTTCTTCTTCCTCCTCTTCTTCTTCCTTTTCTTTTCTTCTTCCTCCTCTTCTTGCTCTTCTTTTCTTCTTCCTCCTCCTCTTCTTCCTCTTCTTTTCTTATTCCTCCTCCTCTTCTTCCTCTTCTTTTCTTCTTCCTCCTCCTCTTCTTCCTCTTCTTTTCTTCTTCCTCCTCCTCTTTCTTCTTCTCAGCAGTTAAGGTCTATAATTAAACAACGATTATCATAGTTTCTTACAACACCCATTTTATAAACGGATGATCAAGGATAGTTCATAGCTGCGTTAGTGCTGGTCAGACCAATATTTAAAATAAAAACTCCCTCACTTGGCAAAAAAAAAAAACAATATCAGTCAATCAGTCACTAAGGAGAAGCGGTCATTTGGAGTGATTACATAAAGCACAAGAACAAAATATACCATACAGAAAAATTAGGTCAAATAAGAATGAGCCAAGGTGGATGACCAGAAAACTTAAACATGACATAGGAATAAAGAAAGGAATATATAAGAAATTAAAGGGAGGGGAGGAGCAGCTCAGAAACAGGTATAATGAACTATCTAGGAATGTTAAGAAAAATGTAAGGAAAGGAAAGAGAGACTATGAAATCAAAATAGCAAGAGAATCCAAGGCGAATCCCAAGGGATTTTTCCAGGTATATAGAACAAAGGTCAAGGACAAAGTTGGGCCTTTAAAGTCAGGGAGGGGAGAAGTGATAAACGGCAGTGAAGAAATAAGCAAAGCATTGAACAGCTACTTATCAGTTTTCACAGAAGAAATTTGCGATGAAATTCCAGAGGTGGAACTGATATTTAAGGGAAAGGAAGAAGAGAAATTAAAGAATATCACTATCAGAAAAAAGGATGTTTTTAAGAAGATAAATAAACTAAAGAAGACAAAATCCCCAGGGCCGGATGAAATTTTTCCTTGAGTCTTGAAAGAGTGTAGGGAACAGATTAGCGGACTCCTGGTAAACTTATTTACAAAATTATTAGACACCGGAGTTGTGCCAGACTTGTGGAAACAGGCAAATGTAGTACCCATATTAAAAAAGGGAGACAGAGCATCAGCGTCAAATTACCGGCAGATCAGTTTGACGTCAGTAGTGGGGAAATTTCTTGAATCAATTACAGCAGATAACATCCGATCGCATTTAGAGAAAAGCAAATTAATCTACGACTCTCAACATGGGTTTACAAAGGGAAAATCTTGTCTAACAAATCTGCTGACATTTTTTAGGAAAGTCTTCGAGGTAGTAGATAATGACGAAAATTACGATGTTATTTACTTAGACTTTAGCAAAGCATTTGACAGAGTACCGCATCAGAGGCTTCTGAGAAAAATTAAGGCTCATGGTATCGAATGGAAAGTTTTAAATTGGATGAAATCATGGCTCACCGATAGAACGAAGAGGGTCAGCGTAGATGGTGTTAAATCTGAGTGGTGCTGTGTTACCAGTGGGGTTCCCCACGGGTCAATACGAGGCCCACTCTTGTTCATAATCTACATAAACAATCTAGATACTGGGATCAGCAGTGACATAAGCAAGTTTGCGGATGATACCAAAATAGGGCGGCAGATTAATTCAGGGCAGGATGCAAATGCACTACAGGAGGATATAAATAAACTGCAGGAGTGGTCAGAAAAATAGCAAATGAAATTCAACACCAGCAAGTGCAGCGTACTTAATATTGGAAGAACAAATACTGTCAATGTATACAGCCTTAACAACATCAACCTAGAGAATTCGACTTGACTTAGGGTTACTTGTAAGCCCGGACCTACGGCCTAGAAAATAGTGCGTTAATGTTCGAAATAAGGCAAACAGAGTATTAGGTTTTATATCTAGAAGTGTAAGTAATAAGAGTGCAGAGGTCTTATTGCAACTATATCTTGCACTAGTCAGGCCGCACCTCGATTATGCGGTTCAGTTCTCGTGCCCTTATTATAGAATGGACATCAATTCACTGGAGTCGGTGCAGCGAAGAATGACGAAAATGATTCCGGGACTTAGAAACCTTCCATATCAAGATAGGTTAAAGAAACTAAACTTGCATTCCCTAGAAAGACGAAGAGTGCGGGGAGATATGATAGAAGTATTTAAGTGGGTGAAAGGAATCAATAAAGGGGATATAGATAAAGTTCGCATAATATCCGAGCAGGATAGGACTCGGAACAACGGATTCAAGTTGGATTAGTTTAGGTTTAGGAGGGAGATAGGAAGGAACTGGTTTACAAATAGGGTGGTGGACGAGTGGAACACGCTTAGTAACTTTGTAGTAAGTGCTGGAATGCTGGAAAGTTTCAAAGGGAGGCTGGATAGATTCATGGATGATAGAGAGTGGTAGTAACTCTCGACAGGGGCTGCCATGCAGGCCAACCGGCCTATTGCAGATTCCTTATTTTCTTATGTTCTTAAGTTCTAATGCAGACTGAAAAACAGAAGTCGGCGGCAAGAAGATGTGACATTGTCTTGACTGTTCTACTGATCGTCACTCAGTGCAGTGCAGTTAGGTTGTAATCTGTGGTTATATCTTAATTTAGGAGGATATTCATATTTTAGCAGAATATTATTGAGGCTTGATTTTTTATATATAAATAATGAAGAGATTAAGAGTGTTCGACTTTATACATCATCATTCTCTCTCTGTACAAAATTAAACTACCCATAATGTACAGAACGCGCCTACCGTGTACAAGATTATTTGTCTTCATAATGTATTACACTGTTGTATACATGTATGATGGTGACTGTAATTTGTATACATGAACACATGACCTTACACTGTATATTACATTATTCCAAGGCTGTGGTGACTTTGCCTGTATGTTTACCTGTACCTGTAGTGTGTCTGGGTAATTGTAATGAATGTCTGAGTGTACTGTTTATTTGTATATATAACAGCAGTGTAATTTTGTGTTTACCTGTGAGGAATCATTTGTGACTATGCTGGCTCCTTGATAAAAATTTAGGTATGTATGTATGTCCCACACTAAGCATCTTAAGGTATAATACTGTATGTACTAAAGCAGTTAAGGTATACTGTATATGTATGTGAAGGTGGGGTCCCATACACACACTTAAGACAAGTGCGGCACCAACTGTGAAGGTTAGTGCCGCATACTGTACTACTGCGTCTATGTGTGTGGAGTTCAGTACATGTCTCTAACCTGTGAGAGTTTGGTTAGAAAGCGAATGTTATATTCCCTCGACCACCTGAATAAAAAAAACCTCATTCATGTAACTTTTGTATTAGTTACAGGAATATTTGGTACAGATAAACAGGATTTGTATAATAGGTATGAAAGTAGTACACACACATACATACACACACAACGCGTCAGACGTGAGCATGTTGGTATGTGAGACATGGTGTGTGTGTGTGAGCTGTGGGGAGTTGCGACTGCTCCATGAAGGGTCATTGTGTAAGCGCGACCACATGTCTGAAAGGAAAAAGTCGCAGTTGAATGCATGGCGTGCGTGCGTGTGTGAGAGACCATCCGTTCTTTCATGTACAGTATGTTTGCGCGTGTTGTTTTTTTGTGTACACATTTACTCTATGTCGTGTATGGGCAGCCTTGCATGCGTATATATATTATGTGTATATATGTAAGTATATATATGTATGTATGTTATTACAAGTACTCGCTCTTAACACAGTGATTGATGATACCATAAGTGAATGAAGACGTGCCTTATCTTCACTACTGAGCGGCCTCACCCATCAGGAACATTACTCCTCTCGCGAGATTATCATTAAGTTCCGAGTTTTGTAAAGAAGAATAAAAACAATATTTCCAGGTGTCGATCAGTGAGTGCGGGGCGGCAAAGTGTGTTTTTGCCACGACGGAGTTATCACGAATACCAGTGTCGTTGGGATAAGACGACGCAGTAGTGGTTGTCGGCTGGTATGGACGGGTGTTGTCTGTCGGGTTGTTTGTCGATAACTTGTCGTCTGGCGTGTGTGCTGGGGGCTTTGTGGGAGTGGAGAGGAGGATGCACGTCGACAGGTTATATACCCTTGACGTGTGGAGGACCTGGAGAATGTGTTTGTGTGTGTGTGTGTGTGTGTGTGTGTGTGTGTGTGTGTGTGTGTGTGTGTTTGTGTGTGTGTGTGTTGTGTGTGTGTGTGTGTGTGTGTTGTGTGTGACGAGTGCATCAACCTCGTTTGGTGGAAGTAGAAAGTACTTATATATGATATAATTTGCATATCTTGTACTTACTGTGTTTAACTTGTAATAAACGGGGGTGATACCAGTTGTAAAAGAAGGCAGTGAGACGCGTTAGGTTGATCAACAAGTTGTTGCATTATAATTAGGAGGACGTGACTGATACATGACAATTGCAGAGATATGAATAATAAAATTAACAACAACAGTGGCAGCAGCAACAGTAATAACAGCAACAGTAACATGCAGCAAGAGTCCTGAAGACTATATATCAAATCACCCAACCTGCTGTTGCTAGTAGACTGCAGATTCAACAAATGCAGTACTGCGTCGATTATAAATCTTCAAGAATAAAAGATACAATCTTTAATCTAGTTAAATGTGCATATATTATCAACTTGGGTTCGGCCCGTGATGAAGGACCCAACACGGATATGAAACTTGGTGAAGAATAATGAATTTAGGTCCAGTTTGCCGCGTGTCATCTTCCTGTCACTTAAGCTAAACATGTGAGTGTGTACATCTTAGGGCCAGGGCCAATATGCTGGGACAGCTTGATGGCGGGTGAGGTAGGTGAGGCTGTCATTAGTGTCACGAAGGCAGGTGTGTGTAGTTTCATGGGTGGTGGAGATATTGTTGAACAGTGTGTGTGTGTGTGTGTGTGTGTGTGTGTGTGTGTGTGTGTGTGTGTGTGTGAACCGATGTCTATGACCAGTGGTCCTTCATCAACACCTATGGACGAGTTCTACGTGAACACCACATCATCCGATGTCTCCATGACCACATAAGGTCCTTCATGTCAACATCTACGGACGAGTTACTGAACTACGTGGCCTACGTGACCTTGCACAGTATGGCAAGAGACCAGCCTAGGCCGTCAAATGTAGACTATAATAATTAATTTATTAATGAAAGCTTTTGTTAAACGACCCACCCATGTCTTTGTATGTAATAAGTTATTTTTGTCTAATGTATATTTTCATCTTTCGGGCTCCAGAACTTTTTCAATAAACCGTTAATGATAATAGTAATAATAATAATAATTATTATTATTATTATTCACACACACACACACACACACACAGCTCTCAGAATACCCAAACAAAAATACTTAGGACAATCAGCGGATCTAATTGTTGTAAAACTATTCAGTCACTTTCAGAAAAAATAAGAGACAAGATAAAAACACTGAAGCCTGCAGGTGTGTGGTGTACCAGGGTGAGGTGTGTGTAGACTAACCCAGGTGTGTGGTGTGGGTGAGGTGCGTGTAGATCCTACCCAGGTGTGTGGTGTACCAGGGTGAGGTGCGTGTCAACCCCAGGTGTGTGGTGGGGTGAGGCTGTAGATACCTAACCTGCAGGTGTGTGGTGTACCAGGTGAGGTGCGTGTAGACTAACCTGCAGGTGTGTGGTGTACCAGTGAGGTGCGTGTAGATACCTAACCCGCAGGTGTGTGGGTGGTGTACCAGGGTGAGGCCTGTAGATACCCTAACCTGCAGGTGTGTGGTTCCAAGGTGAGGTGCGTGTACCCTAACCTGCAGGTGTGTGGTGTACCAGGGTGAGGTGTGTGTAGATACCTAACCTGCAGGTGTGTGGTGTACCAGGGTGAGGTGCGTGTAGATACCTAACCTGCAGGTGTGTGTGGTGTACCAGGGTGAGGTGCGTGTAGATACCTAACCCGCAGGTGTGTGGTGTACCAGGGTGAGGTGCGATGCCTAACCTGCAGGTGTGTGGTGTACCAGGGTGAGAGGCCTGTAGATACCCTAACCTGCAGGTGTGTGGGTGTGTACCAGGTGAGGTGCGTGTAGATAACCTGCAGGTGTGTGGTGTGGGTGAGGTGCGTGTGTCCCCACACCCAGGTGTGTGTGGTACTAGGGTGAGGTGCGTGTAGATACCTAACCTGCAGGTGTGTGGTGTACCAGGGTGAGGTGCGTGTAGATACCCTAACCTGCAGGTGTGTGGTGTACCAGGGTGAGGGCCTGTAGATACCCAAGCCTGCAGGTGTGTGGTGTACCAGGGTGAGGCGCAAGTGCCCAAGCCTGCAGGTGTGTGGTGTACCAGGGTGAGGTGCGTGTGAATACAAGCCTGCAGGTGTGTGTGGTGTGCAGGTGAGGTGTGTGGTGTACCAGGGTGGAGGTGCGTGTAGATACCAAGCCTGCAGGTGTGTGGTGTGCTCAGGGTGAGGTGCGTGTGATACCCAAGCAGGTGTGTGTGGTGTGCAAGGGTGAGGTCGTGTAGATACCCAAGCCTGCAGGTGTGTGGTGTACAGGGTGAGGTGCGTGTAGATACCCAAGCCTGCAGGTGTGTGTGTGGTGTACCAGGGTGAGGTGCGTGTAGATGCCTGCAGGTGTGTGGTGTAGGGTGAGGTGCGTGTAGATACCCAAGCCTGCAGGTGTGTGGTGCCAGGGCAGGGGGCGTGTGGATGCCCAAGCCTGCAGGTGATGTACTAGGGTGTAGGAGCCTGTAGATACCCAAGCCCAGGGTGTGTATATGAGTGTGTAATGTACTAGGGCGGGGGGCGTGTAGATACAAGTCTGCAGGTGTGTAGTGTTGTAGGTGTGTGATGTACTAGGCGGGGCGTGTAGATACAAGTCTGCAGGTGTGTATGTATAGGGTGAGGGCCTGTAGATACCCAAGCCTGCAGGTGTGTATGTGTGCTAGGGTGAGGAGATACAAGTCTGAGGTGGTAATGTACTAGGGTGAGAACGTGTAGATACCCAAGCCTGCAGGTGTGAGTGTTGTAGGTGTGTATTGTACTAGGGCGAGGGGCGGTGTAGATGCCAGCCTGCAGGTGTGTAATGTACTAGGGTGAGGGCCTGCAGGTGTGTGGTGTTGTAGGTGTGTGTGTGTACTAGGGCGGGGCGTGTGAGATGCAAGCCTGCAGGTGTGTAGTGTTACAGGTGTGTATGTGTGTGCCTGGGTGAGGACCTGTAATACCTAATCCTGCAGGTGTGTAATGTACTCAGGCGGGAGCGTGCCAAGTCTACAGGTGTGTGTGCAGTGTGTGTACTGGGCGAGGGGCGTGTAGATGCCCAAGCCTGCAGGTGTGTGGTGTTACAGGTGTGTTGTACTAGGGTGAGGAGCCTTAGATACCCAAGCCTGCAGGTGTGTAATGTACTAGGGGCGAGGGGCGTGTAATTACCAAGTCTGCAGGTTGTAATACTTGGGTGGGGCGTGTAGAACCAAGCCTGCAGGTGTGAGTCTTGTAGGTGTGTGCTAGGGTGAGGCGTGTGGGAACCCAAGTCTGCAGGTGTGTAGTGTTGCAGGTGTGTATGTACTAGGGCGAGGGCGTGTAGATACCCACTGCAGTTGTAGTAGTGTTACGGTGTGTAATGTACTAGGGTGAGGCCTGTAGATACCCAAGCCTGCAGGTGTGTAATGTACTAGGGCGAGGGGTGTAAATACCAAGTCTGGGTGTGTGTAATGTACTTGGGTGGGGAGCGTGTAGAACCCAAGCCTGCAGGTGTGTAGTGTTGTAGGTGTGTAATGTACTAGGGTGAGGGCGTGTAGCCAAGTCATGTGTGTGTGTGTGCTAGGAGCGAGGGGCGTGTAGATGCCCAAGCCTGCAGGTGTGGTGTTACAGGTGTGTATGTGGGGTGAGAGCCTGGAATGCCCAAGCCTGCAGGTGTGTGATGTTCTAGGGCGAGGGGCGTGTTGATACCAAGTCTGCAGGTGTGTAATGATGTGCTTGGATGGGGGTGTGTGGAGACCCAAGCCTGCAGGTGTGTGTGCAGGTTGTGTAATGTAATATAGTGTGAGCGTGTAGATATCCAAGCCTGCAGGTGTGTAATGTTCGTGAGCGTGAAAATATCCAAGCCTGCAGGTGTGTAATGTTCTAGAGCGAGGAGCGTGTAGATATACCCAGTACTCGTTTACCTGCATCAAGAAGAGTAAGGTGAGGCGCAGGTGTGATAATGTCCTTTGTTCTGTTGTTCGCTGAGGTGTCTGGTCGACGACTCTCGCTGGCGGTGAATGAGAATTGTTTTTGTTTTTGTGTGTGAGTGTGTTTTGGTTTTAAACATTTTCTCCGGGCGTGGAAATGACCCCGTAGTGTGAGTGTGAAGACTACAGTATAAGGGAAAATACAGTGGAGTGGTTTTTTTGGGGGGAATCCTCGTTTTATCTTAAGTGCTGGTCTGTGATTGTAGTGAAATAGCTTCGTGTTGATGGTAGTGCCGTCATGCTTCTTTTTTCCCTTATTTATCAGGTCTTTTATCAATTATCCCTTGTTGATAGCCCTCACTCTCGGGATCTCCATTTGCCAACGGAGGTGATATGCACGGAGTGTGAGTCAGCCTCCGTGTAAGCCTGCCTGTCAGTCTGTCTGAGGTGAGCTTGGCAACGGGTGGACTCGTGACTGCCATATCACTGGTAGTGTGCAACTGGCGCCGCCCTCCTCCACGACCTTCCCGGCCACGGTGATCTTCAACAACCTCCGACTGACTGACTGACGCAGGTGATAAAGGTCCCTCTCCGGCGTACTGCTGGTGTTGTGCTGCTGCCTTTGGTGTTTACTTTATTCAACACAGCTGGTCTACTGAACCGGTAGTTAAATACACGTTTTTAATCATGAAACAAGGAATAAATTTCAGGTAGCTATTTCTCGATTACTTGTATATATTTATGGAGAGTAAACCGAAGATTTGTATCCAACACGCCGGGAAATATATGATACACTGTCTACCGACATTGTGGTAAACCAAAGGTGAAAGGTGAGCGGGTGAAAAACGATGTCTGGAACGATAAAATGTTGGAGGTAGACTGGTAGAGGTACCTTACTTTAAATAAATAATTGTCTGATAGTTCATGGTACAAGACTATTCAGGAATTTGCTGTTGGAAAATTAATTTATTAATGTTTATTTCTTTCTTTGAAATATAAATTTGTCAGTAAGAGGTAAATCTATAGAAATACTCGTCTTAATTTATGTAGAGAGAAGAATATCGTTTCTCGGTGTCCCAGTAACATCATGTGTGAAGGTTTGTTTTGTCTTCTATTCAAAACACTTAAGATTTGGGAGTGATACTTTTATTAAGAGATTTCACGATTTGAAAATGTTAAAAAACTTAAAATCAACGCCACTAAATAGTTTTGGAACAAATAAAAGATCCTTGCCACCCCCATAAATTTTCCTTGAATTGTTGATCACCGAGTGTGTTGTGGTCCTGTTGTCACGAACAGGTGGAATATGATGTTCTTACGTTCCCCGAAGACCAGCTAGCGCCCCGTGCCTATAAACTTGATCATCAACGAACAGGGCGACACAATCAGTCTGACCTTGTATGGCCGCAGCTCAAAGCCCAGATGTGCGTCCCAGAAACTATGATCTGTCAATGTACATAGTTTATATGTACACAATTAAGTTTATTACACATCCTTATCAAGTAGACCTTAGTCACGATTTTTTCATTCCCAGAGTTTTGAGAACTATAAAGTGTCGAGAAAATCAAAAACCTTTACGCCTGAAAGAATCAAGCACTCCTGACTGAATGTTCTTGTCTCTATTGCCATCATAACGGGATATATACTTGTCATACTATCTGGCTTGGTTAGGTTAGGTTGGGTTGGGTTGGGTTTGGTTGTGTTAGGTTAGGTTAGGTTTGGTTTAGTTTGGTTAGGTGAGGTTAGGTTAGGTTAAGTTAGATAGTAATCAACTATATCACTTGAGTATTGTGTAAATAATAATACCTATAACCTCCTCGGTGTTTATACCTAAGGAGAATGGCATCTTTGCACCAATATCTTATCAACAGATAGTAAAGAGTCCAAACCCGGAATGTAAAACCTTGCAGTGTTAGAAGGTGATATATTGGTGTGCAGCAGGTGTGTGAAGACCCCCAACTGCAGTAGGGCGTCAGGGTGTACCGCACGATCTACACTGACAGATATGGATATTTGTTGTGGGTTGTTTAGTGGGAGGGGGGCGTCCCAGAACCTGCTGCTGTGGGAGGTCGTGGGTGGATGGTTGAGGTGTGGGGGGGGTTGGGATTGGAAACTACTGCTGTGGGAGGTCGTAGGGAGGTGGGGGAGGTCGTGGGGGGATAATAGACCAGGAAATGATTCGTCAGGAGGTATCACCCGATTATCTGGGGCGGCGAAATGAGGCTCGTGACCAGAATATGCACAGTGGGACCTCGGTGTTGTCTGTGTTGATGTCGGCCCTGCAGCAACAGTCAGCGGGGTGCACTAGCCCAGTTGTTCAGTAATGGTAAATATTTGAAGTAACTCTAATAATATAACAGGGTCGTGTTAATTTGCTTATTGTATTGTTAGTTCTTTGTACTTATGGTAACAATAGTGTAGTAATTTGTGAATGTTTTATGTTAATAATACTGGTATGTATATCACTGGTGTCGCTGCGTTGATAGTAAATTATGTTTTAAAAGAGCGTTAGGACCCAGCTCTGGTACATCATATTTATCTCTCTGTTATTGAAGCGTTGTAAGACTAAATACTGAAGTTATGTCGCCGTGTGTCGCTGTTTGCTTCTGTAGGACAGTCTTGATGATGCTTACACTTTCCAACCTGAGTCATGTTGTGTGACTAACTTTCACTATTATGTACATGATCCTTTCTTTATACTGGACAGTGTGAAATTTCGAAACAATGTTGATTGTATGTAGAAGTCTGGCAAAAGTTATTACATTGAAATATATATATATATATATATATATATATATATATATATATATATATATATATATATATATATATATTGATATATATATATATATTGTGTGTGAGTGTGTGAAATCATAACTACTATGACAGTTGTTGATCAGCATCGTTTCTGTGCGTCAACGGCACTAAATACATATAATATTAATACCATGAGAGAGAGAGAGAGAGAGGAAAAACGAAAGAAAAGAGTGAAAGAAAGGGAAATAAATATAAAAGATAGGATAGAAAAATAATGAAAATAAGCAAAATGAAAGACAAATAAAGTAGAGAGAGAGCAAAGTTCAGTCAGTCTCAGGTAACACAAAAGTTGCTGGCATCATTACCTGAAGATTGCTGACGATAAACCAGCCGTGACCTCTACCTGTGTCTGTGTATAGGTAAGACACTGCCTTTTATGGTAGGTCGAAGGAGGAGGTGGGAGGGGTAATAAGACATGTGATGTATTGCTTCTCGGACCTGGCTGAGAGCTATTACTACTTCTATGTTTGCTGTTGTGTTCATCCTGACGTGCACATATATTTACACACACACACACACACACACGAGTCTTGACCACCGGAGGGCCAGGACATACATGGCACTGCCTCAGTGGCTGCCTGGGTCAAAATGTTGGTCCAGGCCCCAACTCCCTCCCGTCAACCCATTTTCTCCACCAGGATATCCAGAAAATCTCACCAAAAGTGACAATTTCGTTTCGGAAAGGAGTGGGAGCTGTGATGAAATAGTTCTTAACACTAGAGAAATTGGTGCTAAACCGTAACACACGAGGATGATGTCCCATAACACATGACAGTGAGCGAGCTACTGTGATAACCACGTGAGGTTCCTCCTGACACCACCTATGAACGAGGTGCTTGCTGTTCGAGACCTCACCGCTCGTTGCCTACGTGACCTCACACAGAAAGGCATAAGATCAGCCCGGGCCGTCAACTGTAAACAATAATTTGTAGGTTGACTTCGTGTTCTTTTTCCTTTTTATAATGAAAGCTTTTGTTAAACTACCCACCCACCCATGTCACTCTTTGTAGTCAATCATTTTTGTCTGCCTATTTTCAGCCTTTTGGTTGCTGAACCTTTTTCAATAAACCATTAGTGGAGATAGTCTACTAACACCTTGTGTATAGGCTCCCCTCTGAACTGAATAAAATCGTCTGGTGTTAACCAAGTAATATTACATGTGGTGTCCCCGTAGTGAAGGGGTTAATCATTATATTTATTATTATTATTATTATTATTATTATTATTATTATTATTATTATTATTATTATTATTATTATTACTACTACTACTACTACTACTACAAGTCAGCCAGATCAACAGGTTAGTGTCGTGTCAACAAAGACATTTAAAACAATTAAATCGACGTTCAGAAAGAAGAAACTTGGAAAATTCTTGATTTCTTTTTCACAGTATCAGTGTCGGCTGTGAAGAGTTTGCAGTGTTCGGTTTACAATTGTGAACGATAAAGGGCGACAATTAGAGGGACACTGGAGGCAGACTAGTAAAGCGAATCGGACAACAGACTGGTGAAATCTTGGATGGTATTGGCGACGAGGCGGTGGTGGTAGTAGTAGTCCTTCTCTCTCCTTAGGTCTGCTTTGATCTGCCTCAGAGGAACGAGAGCATAGGCCCCAAAGCCGACAACAGTTGCAGATATCGACTATGACGCCATTAAAAAAGAGTAGTAGTAATAGTAGAAGTAGTATTAATAATAATATCAGTAGTAGTGAGGTTTCAGTGGCAGAAGTGGTGTAGTATACAGACGTCGGGGTAGTGGCGGGGTAATGATAGTTGTCATGGTGTATCATTAGTAGAATTTCAGTGGTAGGAGAAGTGGTGTAGGGTTAGGCATTAGGGGAGAGGGGGTAGTGGCAGCAGCGGCGGGTGGTAGTGGCAGAGGCGGGTGGTGGTGGCAGCGGCGGGTGGTGGTGGCAGCGGCGGGTGGTGGTGGCAGCGGCGGGTGGTAGTGGTAGCGGCGGGTGGTGGCGGCAGCGGCGGGTGGTGGTGGCGGATGGTAGTGGCAGCGGCGGTGGTAGTGGCAGTGGCGGGTGGTGGCAAAGTGCGGGTAGTGGCAGCGGTGCGGGTGGTGGTGGCAGCGGCGGGTGGTAGTGGGCAGCGGCGGGTGGTGTGGCAGTGGCGGGTGGTGGCGGGCGTGGCGGGTAGGTGGCAGGCGGGGGCTGGTGGCAGCGGCGGGTGGTGGTGTTTTACAAGTGGAGCGGTGAAAGTCTCTCTCCCCCTTCCCTCCCTCATAGGGTGGGATGGGGTTGGTTAATCTCTCTCGCTCTCTCGGGGAAATTGTAGCCTCCAACACAACAATAATATTATACATTAAAAAAAAGTCTGACAATAACATTTAATTTCCCGAACAACATGGACAACTAAAGTAACATCTGATAAATATTAATAACATCAGTTAACATCAGCTGACACACTTTTAACAACTAAATTAACTTGACCGGAAAGCCTTGCAGTTAACATCATCATAAAAACCTAAAAAAATAAAAAATAACATTTCCCAGGAACCTTTGATAAAAAAACACCATGCTATTGTACTATTCCAGTTGATACTAAATGTTACATAATACTTCCTTGAGATAAATGTACAGTACAATGTACATATCAGGTGCCTACGAGAGCTCAGACTCTCAACTGGCCCAGCCATGTTAATATTATGATTTTAATAGACTCTTTATCTGTGTTCTTCTGGCTAAATAAACTGTTTCAATATCAATATCAATAACTAAGATTCCTTATCAGCAACAAGATTAACCTTGCATGAGAATCTAGTAATGAACATTTAACATTAACTGGGACATCGGGACGTCAACAACACACTACAGATACCATAACATTATATGTCTACCACATTACAAAAAGACATAACACAAGATAATAATTAATGTAGATAGTTGATGGTGAGCTGATAGGAACCACTGAACAGAAACACTTGGCTCCTAGCGTCAACAATTACCATGGTGGATTGAGTGAGGCTATTGTGTATATTGTTACGATAGTTTTCACATATTTCTGTTACTATTGAATTTATGGCTATTTTTTCTAGTATAGTTATAACGATCCTAAACACGAAATATTTAAATTTATTTGAGATATTACAAGTAAATTCCTAAGTACTGCTGTTAAGAATGGGTGACCTCTACATAGGTAAGTGACCACCCACTCTCCACACCTGTCGGAATACCGGTAGGATGTCGCGGATGATGTATACAGTACAAGAAGCTTTTCACCCACATCTGAAACTCTCAACAGGTCTCCGGTTGTTAGTATGGTGACCACGATGTTGCAGCGTCCCACCTGGAATGAAACCAGAACTCGCAATCCGACCCCGATAGTTGCACTGGATGGCTGTTTAGGATACTGAGCTTAATTTGGCTATGCACCTCGACTAAAGACAAGACTTGCAACTAATCATGAATGTTGCACTATCTAGATGTATAGTTTACTACCTATAATCATGCCCACCACGTGATTTAAGGTCAGGGCCCTCAACCACTCTCCTCTCCACAACACAAGCTAAACAAAACCCCATCCATTCATCTTGGAGAGAAATTGACCTCGAGAAATTTTTTGGCACAGTTGTGAGGATAGCGGAATGTGGGAGGGGAAGGGGGGTAGTGACGTCAGTGAAGGAATAGGGGGGTGGGGAGATTGAGACGAACGAACCCCTGGTTGACGGTGCTTCGTGAGTCAGTATCGGCGGTGGAAGGGCTGCCCGGCACGTTTTTCATGAGGGTTGGCAGTAGTGTCTATTAAATTAATTGGCAAGTCGAGCCACGAGTAGGGGAAGGGTCAACAGCCCTGTCTCCCTGGGGTGTCCGTGAAGCGTGCGAGGACCTCCAGGTTTTAGCTCTGATTATAGTTTTTATATAATGGTGTTTATGATTATATTTACTAGTTTATATGACTCTCTCTCTCTCTCTCTCTCTCTCTCTCTCTCTCTCTCACAAAATAATTAGCAGGAAAAAACTTAAAATTCAAGATCCTGGCCAGGGTTCGTATCCCGGCACGCACAGGTGAAAGCTATTAACAAGATCGTGGAGAAATAATTTAATAATTATTAAATGGAAAAACGCGTGACAGATAATTATCGAAAGAATTAAATGTGCGTGAAAGAACGACACATAAATTCCCAGAGTGAAGCATGACAGACCATATTGACTTAGTATGTCGTTGACACTGACAGTATCATGGCACGGACTATATAATGACACTGTAGTATGACATTGACTGGTTATACTATAGCATTAGACTGGCTATAGTATGACATTGGCTTTAGTATTACACTAACTACAGTTGACACACTATAGTATGACAGAGTCTATTAGTATGACATCTCAGATCAGTCAGTTCAATAAGTTAGGAATAGCCTTTGTAAATTAGAAATTATCTGAACTACTTATGATACAACTTATATTCAGTGTACATAAGTAGCGTATGTATGTATGTATGTATGTATGTATGTATGTATGTATGTACGTACGTATGGTGAGGGAAACCACGTGTAATGGCGGATTAACTCGGATGCAACATTAGGTTTATTTCCTGGACAGAAGCTCTGTCGATAACACGTTTGGGAGCCACGCACATACTGGCGATAAAACATTGTTACAACTCTCTCTCTCTCTCTCTCTCTCTCTTCTGGTCCTAGTTCTGTCTTCATTGTCCTGGTATGTTGAGTGGAAGTAGTTAGGTGAGGTTAGGTTAGGTTAGGAGGTTCGTGGCAGTGCTGGGTTAGTGTACACCTGTAGAGATAATAATTTATACCGCATTTACATATGAATCACCAAGAGCGTCAGGTGTGCTCTCGCAGGTGTGGTGAGAGTCAGTGCAGGTGTTTTGGTTGACTGAGGCAGTTTCGTAGGTAGAAGCAGGTGAACATGTTTAAGTTATTTAGTGGTACTGATGATACGTGTTTAAGTTATTTAGTGATACTGATGATACGTGTTTAAGTTATTTAGTGATACTGATGATACGTGTTTTAAGTTATTTAGTGATACTGATGATACGTGTTTTAAGTTATTTAGTGATACTGATGATACGTGTTTTAAGTTTAGTGGTACTGATGATACGTGTTTTCATTTTAGTGGTACTGATGATACTTGTCGTAGATACATAGGCCGTAGTGTGTCTTGATATATATGTGTATTTGTAGACAGCCAGTAGACTTGTTAATTAACCTTGTGATGGTAGTGCAGTCTGTGTTAACTTTTGGTGTATGTATATAAACTAGAGTCTTCTTTAACCTTCTCTTCTATAATGTCTCGATCTCAGATGTCTGTTGTCTCGATTTTTTGCACGAGATCTTTTGAGGCCACATAATTATTAATTTTCACATGTGTTGGGAGGGATTGGTTCAGGTGGTGGAGACATTGGAGGCCAGTAACTCGGGATTTCCTGAGTTGTAGTCAGTTTTCATAGCCAAGGTGACCCAAGTACTGGTAACAAAATGAGGTCAAGTTTTTATCACTGACCATCGTAAACTGTACCTGCCTCTCGTGCTCTGGTTGAGGGGATAACATTGAGACCCAACACCAGCAAGTATGTTGAGGTTTCTTGAGTGTCATAAGCACTTGTCCGTGAAGAAAAATATATTAAGCGTATGGCTATGATCAACGAGCCTGACGGAACACTTATGATCTCAAGAAAAAAATATGTGAAGAATATATAATGATCTAATTGCTCATATTTATATCATGAAATTGGAAAAATATATATAAATAACTTGGTAGTTGGTAAATATTTGTATGCCTTAAGAAAAACACAGGTCATCCATCATCCTGGAATTTCAACCCCTCAAAAATATTATAACGGAGACTCACTTGAACAATGGAGCACCTTAGCTTTCGTCTTTATTCAAGACATCTTCAGAGGCAACAGTTGCCTCTGAAGCTAAGGTGCTGCGTTGTTAACCTTTTGCTGTGTGGTTATATAAATGCGGATCACCTGAAGAACAAACAGGTCCACAAGATTTCCTACCCCTGCTTAACCCGCTTATAGATTAACCTCCCTGATGCTACCGGCGGGGGGGTGGGTGGGGGGGGCTAATGTTTAGATGTTGATGGATCTCCGAATTCACCTGAAGTTTAGCCCTAGTTTATCCGACCTAAAGTTTAACCGTCCCAACAGAAAACAACGCACAATAAGGTTAATAAAGTAGTATACAGCTTCACTCATCACTGTGAATGCTGGTTTCCATGTGAACCACTGGAAGAAAAGGGACAGAATCTAATGTTTGGTCTATTTCCTGTGGTCAGTTGCTCATTTGGTACTGATGTTGACAGTACTGAATGCCATTCAGGAATCTGTGCTGTTACCTGTTGGCTAATCTTCAGGTGATCCATAAATCTTAGAGTTGCGACTGATAGTGAACACACACACACACACAAGGAGAAGACAGACGTACATTGTATTGGTGAGGGAAACATTATTTTTTTTCCTGGTGTACCAAATTAACCAGATCCTACGGGTGTGTGGTGAGGTCCTTCCTGGTCAAACCTCACCGTATCAGCGGGGCCTAATGGTCGTCTCACTCGTAAACTTTAGTTATAAACTCTTAACATGGAGCCTCAAAAATTCAGTATCAATGCGGTTTATTTATTATGTTCTCTCATTATCGGGTGCTGTACGTGTATAGATCTGGAGTGCTTTCGTGTATCAATTGTCTAGTGCTGATGATAATAGTTTAACACACTGATAATTTTGTGCTTAAATAATTCTTTAAATAGATATGTGAAATTTATTATTGTTGTTGATAAAGAATTTATATGTATTTTCTACCATTGTCGGTTGTTGTGATACTAGTGTTAATGAACCTGAGAATGAACAAACTTTTCCTTCTGCTTTATTTTTTATTTATATTTTCCGCAATTCATTCATGATTACCCAACAGTAAAATTCCAGTTTTTATAATCTAGTAATTGTTAAAAACTCAAAGAATATACAGTAGATTAACTACAATATTTCGCTACTATTATTTTTCAAAAGAGGCCCCAGGTGTGACCCGCCACCTCTGGGGGCTGAGTCGACCCCTACTGGGTACATCTCATACCCCTGGGGGACTGAGTTTTGGGGAGATAAGAGACATACCTCCTAGAACCAACGCCCTGGAGAGAGAGAGAGAGAGAGAGAGAGAGAGAGAGGTTGTGACATTTACTTGATGGATGATACGAAACTTGATGTAAACTGTGATGACTTGCATTGTGGTGTGTTGGCTACCAGGACCCGCTACCTCAGCAGGGCACAGTAATGTAGATACTCACCTGACAGCTGGCACTTTCCACTTAGGAATAACTTAAGTTTCCTCGTAACTTAAGCCACCGAAGTAAATAACATTTGATTAAATAAAATTTCGTCAAGATTGAGTTTCAAGATACATTTCTCTTGTAACATAAGTTCAAAATTGGAACACCCATATTTGTTACAGCTATATAACTAGTCTCACTACCATAAATTGCGTATTAGGAGTGACAAAATATCATTAGTAAGACAACATTAATAATAAAAAAAAATCGATGCAAACTGAAACATAAACCAAGATATGTGGTTACGTTGGTACCCCTGAGTCCCTGACACCTGTGTGCGAGGCTTATGGTTACGTTGGTACCCCTGAGTCCCTGACACCTGTGTGCGAGGCTTATGGTTACGTTGGCACCCCTGAGTCCCTGACACCTGTGTGCGAGGCTTATGGTTACGTTGGCTCCCCTGACATCTGTTCGTTGATGACGTAGATCCCTTGTGTAAAAGGATATAATCGTTATCAGTGAGATTGCAAACACTGTACTTTGTCCTTCCTCCATTATTTTTCTGATTGATGTTTGTATATCGTTTTAGGAAATTAAACCTGGCTGTATATATGTCAGGTGATGAGTGTAATAACGACAGCCGGGGTGATATACTCTCTACGTCTGTCTTGAGTGACCTTGTTGCCTCGCGCCTTCTTTACTTTTCATTCATTGAATTTTAAGTGAACATATCGTAGTATTTGTGGGGGTTTTATAAATAATATTGTACGGCCTCTTAAAGTTGTACCTGGAATAGTAAGTAGTTGTAGTAGAAGGGGTGATAGTATTGTAACAGAATCATTGGTAGTAATGGTACAATAGTTGTATTTGTAGCTGTCGTATAAACATTGATAGTAGTAGTAGTAGTAGTAGTAGCAGCCTTAATATTAAATATCCTAATACATAAGTAGCTAGTAGTAGTAGTAGTAGTAGTAGTAGTACAAATATTAGAAGAGGACCATGAAGAAAAAGCAGCGCTCTGGTGTTGTTCTACAAAGTATGAAGGAAAAGTCACGACCATAGCCAAGTTTCTGCTCGAAGCTAACACTTTACCAGGTGTTGACCAGAACCTGAATCCACCTTCCAAGATAGGGAAGGAAGAAAAATATCTTCTGTTTCTTTTTTAAAGTTAGCTGATCCTGGTCTGTGATTCTTGGTGCCAACCGAAGTGGTGAGCGGATGGCACCAGTCCTCACTTACCAGGATCACCAACACAACAGTCCCACACGGGTGATCAGCCCGGGTGAGTCTTGACCTAAGCCCCACAGAGCCCGACGGTGCCAACAGTCCGTCAGGCCACACGAGGTGGTATACGGAATAGTTTTTGGAAGTTGTATTTATGTTTCCTGAACCTTTGTACTGATTATTTTCCTGTTATTGTGTTATTATGGTGTATAATTAAGAGTAAAGGTGACATTCAGTGTAGTGTGAGGATAAGACAATGTATATCAAGAGTATTGACAGTATTACTTAATTTTCCCCATAATATGTGTATTTGTGTGTGTGTCAGTGTGTGTGTGTGTGCGCGTGTGTAAAACTCGACAGTATATGTTATTAATGACAGCATTAAAGCAACAACACTGGTACGTTATTTTCACCTCATTATCATCCATAAAACAATTAAAGTAAAGTTATATATTGGTAATATAATACAAAATTTTCTAATATTTTCTGTCGTGATAACTGAAAACTATTTCCATTTCGAACATTAGTTGTCAACTGGATGAAGGGGAGGGGAGGTATCCGTTGCACTGGACAGAAGATAGGGGACAGTTGCACCGCCACAACACCTGAACCACATAAAGCCCAGCACTATACTAACGTCTCTTACACTTTGCTTGAGGATAAATAAAATGGTAAATTTATACTGTGTAAGCAACTGTTTCAGCTTCACATTGTCCACTGCAGGACAGGTATGATTCACTCCACGTTAAAAGCGTCCATACTACATCAATTAATCCATGTCAACGATGCCGGACCTTGTAATGGGTCAAATTATATCATTGTGGTCCCAGGCTACTGTGTGCACCTCACGTCTCATCGAGTAACTTAAGGCTTCCGATTCACGTTCAGATGTTCTCAGGGTTCACACCTCACGGAAAGAATGGATTGACAACGCTGAGTGTACTAGTCAGAAATGTCCCCAACTGTACCTATTATAGTATTACTCAGTTTCATGCTTGACGGGCTTCTGTTCATGATTGTCCTATACTGTTGCTATAGATATTAATAAGTAAAATTGTTGTTAAAATTCACCTCGAGACTTGTGGCAATAACTGACAGCTACTGGTGAGCCATGTGTCTGGTTTATGTCTAATAGATTGTCAGAATAACGAAATTAACAAAAAATAAATAAAATGCAAAGAAAAAAATTAGTACATTGATTATAAATAATTCCAATCCATCTTGCTTATCTGACCAGTAGTAGACTATATCCCTGAGTAGGCTATCTCTCCTATTAGACTATCTCCCCTATTAGACTATTTTCTCCTATTAGGCTATCTCCCTCAGTAGACTATCTCCCTTAATAGACAATCTCCCTTAAGTAGATGCCAAATGCAAAGGGTCGGAGGTAATCTTTGAGTGTTAGGGAGAGCAGATGGAGTGTTGTCGTGGTGCCTGGGGTGAAGAACCTTACACTGCAGTTCAGGTACTTCACTCCACGCGGGAAAATTACAAGTCCTGCGCTATGTCACGATTTCATAATGTAAATATTGTCTGTATGCGCTGGTGTGTTGTAAAGAGGTTTGGTGGTCCTGGTGTGTTGTCAAGAGGCGGTGGAGCTGGAAACACACCATCGTTTCGGTTAGGGGAATGATGACAGGTCCCCAAATGTCAGCTGGGCCAAACCACCATCACCATTGTTTTAGATTTTTGGTTCTTTTCCGCACTCCTTTACGGCCTATTGTCAGCCCTCTTCCTTCCCTCCCTCCCTCCCTCAGGCGACACTCCCTCGTAACTCACGGTCTGAGCTTAACAACTCTCATTTCCCCCCTCCTCCTCCTCCTGGGTACTGTTCAACTAACTACTGAACTAATTGAACTGCGGTCTGTCGCTTCCTGGCTGCTTCACGGACACAACTCACCTCACTTTACCGCCTCCCTCTGGCTAGACACCCTCATTGGCCCCACGGCACAACTTAACTACTGTCATTTCTCCTTCTCTCAGGTCATGCAAGACTTTACCGGCTGATTTACTCTAAACGGTTATCATTTTTTATCGTGCCACTTCAAATGAACTTCATAATACAGCCATCATACAAGTCTGAGTTGATGATGATGGGGAAATGTTTGTAGCTTTCACGTGTTATTAGGTTTAAGTTGTTCTCTCTCTCAGCTCATGCATAGCCATCCAAGATATGCCTCAGGAGTCTGTTATGTTATATCCTGTTATGTGAGAAATGTAGATCCTTAAAAATTATATGTTCAAAACTGTGTTGAGAAAATATGACACAACGGACGAAGGATTTTGCCAACCCTACCGAGACAACGGGAGTCGTAGTGTTCATTCTGAAATTCATCGACCTCCTCAAATACAGATAGTGTTTTGAGTGACTGTACATGATGCATTTGAAGGCCGGGTATTGAACAGGTTTTGTTGGGGGCCGGTTGAAGGTGGTTGTTGGTAAATGGTGTACCTTCCAACACTATCTAAAAGATCCAATACTGTCCACCGGTACATAATGCACCGTGCAAGACTGTCCTGAAGCTGTACCACCCAGCACTGTCACCTGCAGCATAAGAGAGAGAGAGAGAGAGAGAGAGAGAGAGAGAGAGAGAGAGAGAGAGAGAGAGAGAGAGAGAGAGAGAGAGGAGAGAGAGAGAGAGAGAGAGAGAGAGAGAGAGAGAGAGAGAGAGAGAGAGAGAGAGAGAAATTGCAGCGTTTATAGTCACTCCTGAATTCTATCCTGTCTGGAAAGCATTCGACAGGATGGTAGCTAGGGTGTACTGGTGGGGTGAGGGTGGTAGCTAGGGTGTACTGGTGAGGTGAGGATGGTAGCTAGGGTGTACTGGTGGGGTGAGGATGGTAGCTAGGGTGTACTGGTGGGGTGAGGATGGTAGTTAAGAGTGTCTGGTGGGGTGAGGATGGTAGCTAGGGTGTACTGGTGGGGTGAGGATGGTAGCTAGGGTGTACTGGTGGGGTGAGGATGGTAGCTAGGGTGTACTGGTGAGGTGAGGATGGTAGTTAGGGTGTACTGGTGGGGTGAGGATGGTAAGCTAGGGTTACTGGTGGGAGTGAGGATGGTAGTTAGGGTGTACTGGTGGGTGTGAGGATGGAAGCTAGGGTGTACTGGTGGGGGTGAGGATGGTAGTGTACTAGGATGGTAACTAGGTGTACTGGTAGGGTAAGGGAAATAGCTAGGGTGTACTGATGGGGTGTAGGTGGTAGGTAGGGTTGAGGGAATAGGTGTCAGCTGACCGTGACCTCTGCTGACTGATTGTTCTTACACATGCACTGATCCTCCCGCACACGAGAGAGAGAGAGAGAGAGAGAGAGAGAGAGAGAGAGAGAGAGAGAGAGAGAGAGAGAGAGAGAGAGAGAGAGAGAGAGACCAGTCATTCGCCAGGAGTAAATCCCACGAGCAGGTCGTTGTGAAATGAAGGGAAACGCCAGAAGATGGTGATTGTAGTTATTAATATTGTACTGGAGTTTAGTACAGGAATAAACGGAGTAGCACAGTAATATGAGGAACGAGCTAACGATGCTGACAGTTACATGCTGTGCTGACATCGCTGACAGTTACATGCTGTGCTGACGACAACGCTGACAGTTACATGCAGAAGAGGACTAACGACACAGTGATATATACATGATAAATAGAACCACAAGGAAACATATCAGTAATCCGTATACATATTATCACCAGGCATTATAAGATCAGTATAAAAAAGGAATATCTACTCACCATGTGACGTATACAGTTCAAATATTTATCTCCAGGTGGCGTATACAGTTCAAATATTTATCACCAGGTGGCGTATACAGTTCAAATATTTATCTCCAGGTGGCGTATACAGTTCAAATATTTATCACCAGGTGGCGTATCTACACAATAATATAACACTATTATGATATCAATATATTATGGAGTTATCTAGTAGTGACAACAAAAATCACCCTCAATTAATTTTATGACATTAGAAACCACCAATCACCTGATAATGCACTGTAACAATAGCTTTATTTTTACTTTTCTTAATTCTATTTATTTACTTACTTTTACTCTTTCTTTATTCTTTAATTCTCTTTTCTTATTCTTAATCTTTCTTTCTTTGTTCTTTTTATTTGTGAGAGAGAGGGGAGGTGAGGATTGCTTATGGTTGAGGGAGATGGGAGTTTGTCTGTGGTCACTCCCCTCCATCAGAGGGTGACCGATATGAGGGGAGAGGGAGAGAGGATAACTGAGGAACAGGGATAACATGCGATAACTTGACACACTAGCTTAACGGTTAACAAATTTATTGGCAAAGCTTGGAGTCAGTCGTGGCGTGACCACATAAGGGGACAGACGTGCCCATAGGTGCTCTTGACTTCCCGATAGTCCCACGAAGGTTCCCTCAGCCGGCAAGTTTTTGCCAGCATGGGGGGGTCGACATAAACGTCCCAGAAAAGGCTCTCTCATGGACGCAGACATCTCTGATACGGATGCCATCGCCAACTCGTCTGGTCACACTGAATCCAACACCCTTCAAGAGTCAGATCCCAGTGATTATGACAGTGACGGTAATGTATTTATGTGAAACACTAGCCGGAGTGAAAACACCAATGCCACGGACCCTATCACCCAGCCCTCTGCCAACCAGCCAAGTAACTGAATCTGCACTTCCCCAAGGACTCACTGAAAACCGTAGAGGAACGCTTTAATTGGATGATGAAGTACTGCAGACAACACGGTCTCAACATTTAATTCCGACAAGGTAAAAACCGGAACTTTATCAAGTGTCAGACTCCTGAGGTCTATGAAACACTTAGTACTGTTGGCTTTGACTGGGTTGTCCTGGTGCCGCCCCCCCCCCCCCTCCTAGACGTTGAAGAATGTTGCCACATTCTAGTGAAACGATTCCCCCTATACGCTGACATCGAAGATGCGCGTGACTTTAATTCTAGTATACTCCGTATACATCGACATAACCACATTACCGGGGAAACACCTCACAAGCTGCTGTCATTGTCAAGTGGAAGGGAAAGGAATACCCAACCACTGTGGAGTCCCACCCAAACCTCCAAACACTTTATGCAGAACCCTATCATCCTGGGCCTGCATTTTGTGTTATCTCTTCTCATTGGGGTCACACCTTTACTGCCTGCTGCCGACGTGATTGTCCCAGATGTCGCTTGTGTTCACGTAATCATAACGCCGCCGCCTGTGCCCAGAAAATCAAAGACCACCTTTATGGGGTTGGTGTGGGCTATGTGGTTGATCCCAGGTGTTGTAACTGTGGCAGCCGGCACAATGCTGATTCACGGCAATGCCCCAATCGCCCGTCTGTCCCAGAGGAAAAGCCTCCCCGAAGGCAGCGTCTATCACAACGCACCCCCCCTCCCGGTCTACCGGGCCGCCTCCCTCTGCGTCCCCTCTGTCTCCAGCAACGCCTTCTTCAACAACACCTGCCCCTGCCTGGCCTCACCTGGCTGCAACACAGCAATCCCGGCCGTCTCCTAACTCAACTACTTCTGGGCCTCCTCCCCGTCTCTACTCTGACGCTGTCAGGCCTTGTGCTCCCACTGGTGCCCCCACCCACAACACCCCTCCAGTGACATGACACAGATCATATCCCTCTTCCAAGAATTTACCAACCATATTGAAAAACTCTTCGTTACACTCTGTACCACCATCTCCGACCTACTCTTGCCATCTGTTGTCACCCAGTCACTCCTCTCTTCTGGTTTGACACAAGCTGGTAGTCCCCGTGTGAGCCCCCCCTGCTCACGGCCTACTCCACCGCCGGCGGCCTTCACTACTGGCGTAGCGCCTACCGGGCCTGCCCTGGTGTGTCCTGCTGCCCCCGAGCGAAGTCCTGCCTCATCTTCACGACACGTGGTGCCTCAACCTGTCCACCCGCCGCAAGCCACGCCCGCTCCTGCATCTGTGTTGTCTCCACCAGGGCTACCTATTGGACTTGAGGACACCACCCCCGGCTACCCGCACCCCACCGGCATGCCGACGTACACGCCATCACAATCACTAAAAGGTATGTCCCTCAATATTGTCAATGCCTATGTGCCTCCCTCCACCGCTACTATACCTGTCCCATCACACTATATCACCTCGACCCCACTGTACTTCGCCACGCCTAGTACATTGGCAACCCTGAGCCTGGCCGCACTGTTTGTAAACTTTGTGGTCAACCCGACTCTCACACCCTCTCTCACTACATCCTCACTTGCCCTTTGACCTCCTCCTACAGGTCCCCAGCCGTTACCAACACCTTCCCTCCCTGACCAGATATCCCTCTTCCTAGTGATAGGCCTGGCACTTGACATTATTAGGGACCTGCCACACTTTGCCATAAACAGATAGATTGTACCGGGAATTTTCCCCCACACACTCATCATTCTGTCACTTTATGTAACTTGCTGACGAAACCCATGACCCTTCAGGCTTTTACGCCCTTAATGCATGAGTCATAAAGGCAAGCATGAACTACGCATGCTTTCCAGATCGGCGCTGTAAACGCTTCTGTGCTTCACCTTGCACAGGGTGTAAGGGGGTGCCCAATAAACTAGCCCCCTCGGGGGCAATCTAAAAAAAAAAGCTTGGAGTACAGTTTGCCTATTCTGAGTAATTCAGTCAGGTCTTGACACTGAGGGTGGTATCACTTCTCACTGCCACACAGGACAGAGGTTCATACACAAAAAAATGCATCATATTCATTAACAGTATATATACTAGGTCAGAGTCATGTGGGTGATATCACTGTTCACTACAACGCAGGACAGTGGTTCATATACATTAGAAGTCATATTCTATTTTGGATGAACAGCAAGAATGTCCTCAAGCACTCCTAGGGGCACTGGGGATATGTGTGTTGTTACTCGGGACTCACTGTATCACTGCATACCACCAAGACACTTATAATAAGTCAACCTTTCTTAATAAGGGGAGGGATGAATTAGGTCATTTATTAGCGGTTACTGTATTTATTGAATACTTTCTATTAGAATTTAACAATCACGCTTTATAACAATAAACCTATGCTCCTAGCTAGTTAAACAGGGGTCACATGAATCATAATACATTTCGGGAAGCGGATAAAACCTTAAGTGCACTCACTGAGATATATAAATATTGACATGCTGAAAACCGGCTGACCAGACGCACGTCTACACTTCACTATCCAAAACTAGAGCTCTGTGTTTGGAAACAAATATCACCAATCACCAGGTTGTATATCAGTAAAAATTACAAATCGCCAGGCAATAATATCAACAAAAGTCACCAATCACCAATTACTATCTTGCTGTAAAAAGAAATGCAGTCACCTAGAAACGCACTCGCTTAAAATTGTGTCACCTGGTACCATATATCATAATAATCACCAGGTACAATAACCGTATACGCAGAAAATGTCAGAATTACAGACGATGAAAGTTGAGCAAATTATTTTCACCATTTAACGTAAATACAAAAGTGAGTAAAATTTATTAATTAATCTCCAACAGGTAGCTACGTGGACAGTAAGGTGTATACACGACATCAGTAATTAGCTGTTACCTGTGAAGAAAAGATAGTCATTACCTCTTAATTTTTTGTATACGACGTTTAATGGGAATTCAGGTGAGATTGTATTGTTTTTACGACCAAAATCTCCAGACTGAACCGAACAGGTAACCCAACAGAGACGGTGAAGGTGTGTCTAGGTAATTATCTCTCCGGGGTTGTGAGTAGGCAGTGACTGGGGTTATGGATGGAGACAGTGTTTATGGGGTTGGGAGTAGGCAGTATCTCTGGGGATGTTTGATTGGACAGTCTTTATGGGGTTGATAGTGGACAAGGTCTCTGGCGGTGCTTTTTATGAACTCTTGAGTGAGTAGGTGGGTAGTGTCTCTAGGGTTGGGAGTAGGTAGGAAGTGTCCCGTGTTGTGTTTGGGGGGGGGGGCTGTGTCTGTGGGGTTGTGAGTGAGTGGGCAGTGCCTGGGGTTATGAGTGGATGGGCAGTGTCTCGGGTTGTGAATAGGTCAGCAGTGTCCCTGGGGTAGTGACAGTCCAGGGTTGTATTTTTTTTTGTTTTTTATTTTTATTTTTTAAACACTCTGGTTTTAACGGGCAAAATGTTTATTTTAAACTGAATGCTTTTCATGGTTTTATATGGCTTTGGTTGTTGCTGGAAGTTGTATTCCTTTATATTGACCAAGTTTACTCTAGTCAATTGATTAAAAAGGTAAAATCAAGCCTGGCTCAGAGGTATGAAAGGCGCGTGTGATTAACGTTTATAGCTGTAGCTGGAACATTCCCACCCTTATAAAATAACTACTTTGTGTCTTACTGTTTATGAAGGAACTGAGTGTGTCCTTGTAAAGTAGATTTTTCTTCGCTGTGAACATGAATACAATTGTCTCCAGAAAATATATGATTTAATGATTTTGTTTCTAATAAAGAATTTTTATAAAAGACGCGAACTGGCTAATTTATATGTAAAACTTTTGAAGAATTTGAGCTCTGTCTTGTCCCATTGGAGAAAAATAGTTGTTTATGCATTTATATCTGTTGAAACAAAAATATAGGAAAATGAACGTTAAAGGAGAGTAAATAAAGTTGGAACATATATAGTGATTATATTGGGTTATATTTTATTATCATTTTGCAACATTTAAAAAAATAAATCTCTTTGCCAAAAAAAAAATAACCCGGGCGGGTAAATGGGTACATACCCGAATAGCTACTCGGTACAACCCTGAGTGAGTGGGTGGTCTGGGTAGTGTATCTGGGGGTTGTGAGTGGGTGGGCAGTCTCTCTGGGGTATACTTGAATGAAGTGAAGCCATTTTACTGTGAACAGGAAAGGATTTAACGAGTAGGATTTTTTAAGAGTATCTGGAAGACCAGCCAGAATAAACAGAAACGAGAGAGAGACAGACAGACAGACAGACAGACTAGCAATTTACAAGTAGTCGTTAGTATTGACGAGCACTTCACTACCTGCCGTTGCCTACTAACTTATACTTAACAAAGGTTGGCAGTCACTGGGTCTTGTACACACGTAATTATTATGCTTTTCTCCGTCTAGTATATGTCGAATATTATAAGTCTCGTCCATAACTTTGAAATGGCATCACGCATGAAACTGACCCACACATGACGATAGCTTTTGACCGAGTGTATGATGATAGCTTTTGACCGAGTGTATGATGATAGCTTTTGACCGAGTGTATGAGGATAGCTTTTGACCGAGTGTATGATGATAGCTTTTGACCGAGTGTATGATGATAGCTTTTGCCTGAGTGCATGACGATAGCCTTTTCCCGAGTGTGTGTGACGATAATTTTTGTTCGAGTGCATGACGATAGCTTTTGACTGAGGCTTGACGGTTGTTGTTTGTTTCCCGTTGTCTCTCTTGTTTTCCTCTTGACACTACTGTTGTTTCTCCCGTTTCCTGTTGTCATCACTGTTGTTTCCGTCGTTACATGTTGTCATTACTGTTATTTCTATTTCCTGTTGACATTACACTTGTTTTTTCCCTGTTGTTATTACTGTTGTTTCCTGTTCTCTACTGTTGTTTATACAGTTTTCTGGTGTCATTACTGTTGTTTCTTGTGCTGCCATTCTTCGAGAGCCAAGCACTTGTCGGCTGATTGGTCCCTGAGAATCTTTACCTCGTAATCTGATTAGCCAAGAGCAGCCAACGCTTAAATGAATTATACCACTTGCTGAATGTGATTGGTCGAGAGTGGTCACTTAACGAATTTAATTGGTTGAAAGCCACTTACATCTTAGCTACCGAGTATAAATGTTGGAGTCTCCACATCTTATTCAATATGATTGGTCGAGAGTCACCAGTCACCACCTCTTATTGAATCTGATTGGTCGAGAGTCACCAGTCACCACCTCTTATTGAATCTGATTGGTCGAGTCACCAGTCACCACCTCTTATTAAATCTGATTGGTCGAGAGTCGCCAAGAGGAAGAGCGAATGTTTACTCAGAGTAATTGAGCGGCGACTTCGGAGTGGGAAGAGTTGGAGGAGGAGGGAGGAAAATGTAGAAAAAGCAGGGAGAGGGAAGAGGAACAAGAGAGTGTAGGAGAAGCAGGGGAAGCAAAGATAAACAGGAGGGAAGAGGAAGAAGGAAAGGATTGTTGACCTATTCGTCACTTCTAGAGCTCAGTTATCGTTGTGTCACCAGGTACTATATCTCAGGTCAGGTGACAACGTAATACACTCCAGCGACAACAAAATTATGCGTGTAATTGATAGTCGCTCCTGGTATGGTTAGTAGCCTGAAGCTGTTACCACAACTGTCACCATACCTCGGGGTCTGGTGGTCTTGGCTGGTCGTGTTGATGTGGCCTCTGTGTGTGTGTGTGTGTGTGTGTGTGTGTGTGTGTGTTGCTCAATTTACTGTTTAAATTACCTACACCTGTAAACATCATTAAATTATTTGGTTCCCATTAACATTTTATACGAAACTTTACTAATTTATCCAGCCATCTACATTATCCACCTGATGTTACGTTTTTCTATGTAATCAACCTGTTAATTAATGCCTCGTGCAACATTATCCTCCTAATAATTGTCGCGTTTATTACTTTCATGTGAATTACTGCCCACGTAATTATTTCCCCCGGATATAATTATCTCCGCCTGTCTTGCTGTCGGCGTCAATTTTGTCTCCCTGTAGGTCAATTACTGTGATTCAAGTCTCGCTAAATTAGACATTCTCTTGTAACCTTCATTATATATAAGGACAGTAGCTCGGTAAGTAAACACAGATGCTTCTTAAGAGTTTATCTATGAATATTATGTGAAGTGACGTAAAAACATTATTGCCTTATAATTACTAGTTAACTTGTACAGCGCTGAGCCAGAGTAAAAATCAACTTATCTCCGTCAGTGTGCGAGCGACATATAATTTTTCTCGGTCATAGAGTGAGTGAAGTTAATAATAATGTGCAGGTCGAAAAATCCAGAATTATTTAAATAGTGACCAGAAGCCAACACTCTCACCTGTAACCTTCCTCCTTCATAGGTTCATAATGTAGTGTTGTTCTGATGAAATTCTCAAAGGTTTTTTGATATGTGGGTAGGTGGGGGGGAGGGGGGGGGCTACTGTCACATCTGTTACATCAGACCTTGTGGTTCAGCTGGCCGTGGTATCTCACTACCTGTTAGCTACAATCAGCTTACTGTTATTGGGTGATCGAAAAGTCCCTGTGCACCTGCAGTAATTGAAAAAATATAGTTGTTTATTTACCTTGTTCTGATAGTAACAATGTAGATATAACATAAAACAGATATATTTGTAAATGTTGTAGGTGCACAGGAATTTTTCGATCACCCTCTAGTATAATATCCAGTCATAAAATGTGGTGTACAACCCTTAGTACGGTGGTGTGGCTGTGGGGACCTCGTCTTACTGTATGGGATTGGCATGTTAACACTGATGACGTCATTAAGTGTAGGCTTGTTGGAGGTGGTTCAAGACACCAATATTGAGGCTGGACTCGTTACCTGAGGCTGACATGAAACCACAGCTTGTTATTAGACTCATCTTGTGGTATGATCATGTCAGGGGAATGAGACGCCAGTGCTTGTGGATTAGATCTAGTTGTTATATACGCTTGAAATATATATATTGACTTCGTTATTAGTATGCAGGGGGCAGGTCACCCCACCAGATGACTGTACGCCTGTGGCACGACTCTTACGGGTGAGTTTTGATTGAAAATATTAATTGAGTGAGGGAATGTATATAAAAAAACAAAGGTAATTTAAAATTTTAATATTTTATAAGTGTTTTTGAAAGATAATTATTTGTGTGTAGAATGCGCATAAGTGTGTGTGTGTGTGTGTGGTGTGTGTTGAGACAGAGAGAGAGAGAGAATTGTATCACCGGTAAAACAAATAATCTTAACACCTCTGCTCCAATAATGTGTTTTTTTTTTCACCCTAAAGTAAATATACTGTGGTTTAGCTTTAACCAGACAAGGGTCGCTGCCTCTATCTGGCAACTTAAGGTAAGAGGCGCTGGCCAAACACGGTAACCCCACAGGTATTACTATCATAGCTTGTCACCGGATAACACTGCTCTAAGGGAAAGATTTGCTTCGTATTTATTTAATTTTTTTTTTAGATCCCAGTAAAAGAGTCAATATTTTACGTGTTTGTAAGTGTCGTCATCTGTCTGTATTATATACTATATGATTTATAGCAGATGATAAATGATTACAAATAACACAGGTTAGTCTTGATAATTGGTAATTATTTTTGATATTTGAGTTTTTACCTGTGGCTTTTAATGACAGCTGATAACACAAGTCATTCCGTTCACTGCCGGGACTTCAGAGTGCTGTTGAATGAAACTTTTCTCTACCTGTGTTAATTATTGTCGTGTGTGTGTGTGTGTGTGTGTGTGTGTGTGTGTGTGTGTGTGTGTGTTGGCAATACTCTCGATACTGTAAATGGAAATTGTTCATAGTTTCGACTGGACAGTGCCTGTGGTATTGTGGCAAGGAAGCGTGTAGGATGTTGATTGGACAGTGCCAGTAAGATTATTAGTGGGAAGTGTCTTTACTTTTAATTGAACAGTGACAATGGGGTTGTGAATGGGCGGTGACTTTGATACTTTTAATTGGATAATCAGTGACCAATAGAGTTGTGGGTAAGTTGTCTCCAAGGTTGTGATTCGACAAAATCTTATGGGAATGTCTCTGGTTGTCACTTCACTGTATGGGTTCAAGAGGTACCATACAGTGTCAGGTAACAATAGCTGTCATAGTCAGGTGTCATAGCTACCATACAGTGTCAGGTGTCACTTTCAGCCGAGAGAGGGTGGCGGTGGTGTGGCAGTGGTTGGGGACGTGTTGGAGGTGTTTGTACCGTGTTGGAGGTGTTTGCACCGTGTTGGAGGTGTTTGTACCGTGTTGGAGATGATTGTACCGTGTTGAAGATGATTGTACCGTGTTGGAGATGTTTGTACCGTGTTGGAGGTGTTTGTACCGTGTTGGAGAAGTTTGTACCGTGTTGAAGGTGCTTGTGGTAACCATGGGAGATTCCACCATTGTTTGCGGGTCATTACGAAACACGAATCACTTGGGAATTAGGTTCGCTCGTTCGTGTGAGACGTGGCTGTAATTACATGGCCTCGTTCTCCTTCGTTTTGTTTACATTCATAGTTCACCGCTAGGGAGAGCTGTGAGCTGAGGGGTGTGAAATGGAGAACACGGCCATTTACTCTTTATTATTATTGTAGTAGTAGTAGTAGTAGTAGTAATAGTTGTTGTTGTTATTGTAATGTTAATAATTGGAGTAGTAGCCCATCCTTCTAGATCTAAACCTGATGCTCAGTAGTTACCACCACCTTCTTCTCCTTTACCCCTTCCTCCTCCTCCTCCTCTACCCCTTCCTCCTCCTCCTCTTCTACCCCTTCCAACTCCTCCTCTACCCCTTCCAACTCCTCCTCTACCCCTTCCAACTCCTCCTCTACCCCTTCCTCCTCTACCCCTTCCTCCTCCTCTTCTACCCCTTCACCCCATCACCTCCCCCTGATGCTCAGTATATTAGCTACCACACTCCTCCTCGTGTAAGGTATAGTTTGCCATAATAACACAGCTCCGTCTATCGTGAAAACCTCGGTGTTATTATCTTCTGAGGATGACGTGCAATTTGTGTTGTTTATAATGGTTTCGCGGAGTCTAAGTCAACGTGAGACACACACCCCTCTCTCTCTCTCTCACTAAGACAAGTAGCATGGCCGTGGTGAGGACAAAAGCGAAGGTGAGGGGGTGTGGCGGGGAGGGTATTGGCCGAGACGGAGGTGATGAGGAGTCAACAGGTGGAGGCAAGTCAGGTGAGAGCAGCTTAACCCAATATTTACTGGACGTGTGAGTGAAGGTCCAGGACTCTACTCTTTGTGCGGGGTGGGGGGGGATGCGTTTACTACCGTCTCTATAACGAATTGAGTCATTGAAGCTGTTGTTTGTTGTAGTTGTTGTTTAATATCTTTGATTTTCTCTAATTGTAATTTTTTATGTTATTGATGCGTTTAATTAAGTTAAGGGACGTATGTTTTTGTGTTAAGAATATTGAAGTTAATGGTGTATAAATTTTAGTTGATGTAATGAGTAATATATTTTGTATAATTTTGATGACTCGTGTGCATATTTTTTTTTAATTAATAGTAAATAAGTTTTAATGTTATAAAAATATACTAGTTAATGGTATGAAGTAAAAGTTTTATTTGTGTTTTATTTCGTTGCTTAATGGTGTGTGTGTGTGTGTGTGTGTGTGTGTGTGTGTGTGTGTGTGTGTGTGTGTGTGTGTGTGTGTGTGTGTGTGTGTGTCACTTGGGATTAAGGTATAACGCTGGTCATAAACGTCAAAGAACATTAAATCCGCCTTAGAATGACGGTGAGGAGCGGAAGTTAGTGCGTGAAGCCGTGGGGAGCGAGGCGAGTGGTCAGATCTTGTGAACTCATGCAGCGTGAGGAGATGTAGGATCGGCTGGAGTCTCCTTCCCGCACACACACACACACACACGCACGCACACGCACACACACACACACACACACACACACACACACACACACACACCTCTCTTTCACTTCTTCCTGATAATTTCTGAGGGAAAGGTGGGGATGTTGGGATGGTAGTTGAGAGGAAGAGGAAGGAGGGAGGAGGTGGAAGAGTGATGGAGGAGAGATAAGATGAATGTTAGAGAAGGGAGGTGGGTTAGGGAGAGGGGTGAGTGGAAGTATAGGAGGAGAGAGGGGCTAGAAGGGAGGTAGGTGAATGAGACTGTGAGTGGGATGTTTGTAGGAGATCTGGGACGGAAGTGAGTGGGAGAAAATGAGAGGAATAAATTACTGGTTGTCATGGTGATAACTCTTGGTAGTGGCTGTAAGATCTGGGTTAATGTGATGGAAATACGACGTAGCGACAACATGCATCACTTGTAAGTTATTTCTGGACCTGTGCTGCCGTGCTGGACCTGTGCTGCCGTGCTGGACCTGTGCTGCCGTGCTGGACCTGCTCTGCCGTGCTGAACCTATACTGTCGTCACTGATGAATAAATTACCCAAATGATTCGTAAGGTTTAAAAATTTTGGCCACAATTTGGAAGGGAAGGTTTTTTTTTTCGTCTGCTGTTGTAAGAAACTTGTTGGAGGTAAATAAATTCCCTCGTGATTATTCTAAATTTTATCTTAGGGTGTTACTCGGTGCAGTGAGGTGATGGTCATGCCGGAGGTGTTAGTGTTGTGTATTAACATGAAGTTAATTTTAAGATCAGTGGAAATTTACGGACTTTTATACAGATTTTTAGGATGTCTCCCAAGTTGTACACACACACACACACACACACACACACACACACACACACACACACACACAAGAGCAGCAGTAAACAAGGATTGACTATATTGATGGATCCTATATGTTTTTATTGCTTGATGTAATTATTATTATTATTATTATTATTATTATTATTATTATTATTATTATTATTATTATTAGCATTATTAGCATCATTATTATTATGTGTGTTTTCTATCTGCAGGTAGGGACGGTACCTCATGGATAGTTTTACCTGGGCGTTGGAGTGAGAAGTGGGAGTGACACACCTGGCAGTGATATACAGTAGGTAGGGGGCGTCACACCTGTATCAATCAAGAGGAGAGAGGTACATCTTGATACTGGTGTGCTAGTAGAGGGGCAACACATATATTGTATTGCAAACGATGTGAAAAAAATAGCAAAAAAATACATTTATTATTATTATTATTATTATTATTATTATTATTATTATTATTATTATTATTATTATTATTATTATTATTATTATTATTATTATTATTATTATTATTATTATTATTATTAAATGAGCAATTAAAGGTGCATAGCTTCTATGTCGTGCACCAACCCAACCCAACTGGTGACAGGCAGAGACAAATAATAAAAAGGGTAGAGTAGGGTTGGTAGTAGGGAAATAGGTAGGTAGGTAGGTAGGTAGGTTGGTTGGTAGGTAGATGGGTAGGTAGGTAGGTTGGTTGGTAGATGGTAGGTGTTAATAAATAAAATGTTTACCTATAATTAGGTCACACACACCTTCGTCATCATCATCTACGAGTCTCCCAGGTGTTATGTATAGTATCTGAATATATAGACACCTGTGTAGTTAAATTTAAAACAACCAATAAATGAATGTCACCAGCAGTTACGTTTTACATTCCAATAAATTGTCTTTCTTTCTCTACTGTCAAAGCTTTATTCTACAGTGTAATCTTCCCAACTGAGATACTGTACACTGTCCCTCCTCACCCCCAGTACCCCCCCCCCCTCAAGAAAAACAACTACCCCAAGACCCCCCCTCCCCTCTCCCTCCCGCTCACTGGGCAAATACTTCGAATTCAGAGTTCAGTGTTTGGGGTTCAGACCTCAGGGAGAGAGAGAGGATTGGCAACGCTAAGTAGTAAATGCAGGAGTGGAGCCAACTGTACAGTAGGCATGCCAGGAATGATAATTTAGACACTTCATGCCTCAGGTCTATTATGTAAGATGAAAATGGTTCTCTAGCCAGGACGTACAGAGGGACACAATTCCGGACGGTGTGGTATGTAAGGCGAGTCGCTCACGTGTGTTGCTCGCGAGTGTTGAATTAAAGTTAAGAATGGCGAGTGTTGTGTAATGGTGATGGGGGTGTATATATGTGTGTGTGTGTGTGTGTGTGTGTGTGTGTGTGTGTGTGTGTGTGTGTGTGTGTGTGTGTGTGTGTGTGTGTGTGTGTGTGTGTGTGTGTGTGTGTGTGTGTGTGTGTGTGTGTGTGTGTGTGTGTGTTTACCTCGCCAGCGTTAACCAAATAAAATATTGAAAGTGTCGTCCCCATAGTGAAGGAGTTAATACTGTGTCCAGGTATCTCTACCATACTAGATACCTGTCCATATATCATTCCTGTCACTACAACCCCCGTCCCAACTTATGTAACAGTGAACAGTGCGTATCCAGGTGTGTCTCCTTCCACCCTCCTTTTACCACCTCTCTCTCTCTCATTTCCTCCTCTCACCCCCTCCACCCACCTCCACCCTCCTCCACCCTTTCTCCCTCTTTCCCTCCTCCATCCTTTCCTTCTTCTCCCCCACCCTTCCTTCCCTCCTCTCCCCCTCCTTCCTTCCCTTCACTCTTCTCCCTCCTCCCATCTCTCTCTTCACTTTCCTCCACCCCCTTGCGTCAGATGGCATGTAAGGGTGTTAGTTGGTGGTGGATACTGAAATATTTGACCCAAGTGTCATGTCACCAGGACCATGGCACCCCTTCCCCTCACAGGTCAGGAACGATCGTGCTGGGACGAGTTTAGAACGGGTGCGAAATCTTGTATGGATCGTGTTCCTATTTTTAGTGACATACTGTGGAGTATTAATTCTTCAGAGGGTATGTTTTTCGTCTCATTTAAATTGAATGTCGACAAAGGAAGGGCCAAGAGCTGGTGCTGAATATATTGCCTTGTGGCTATTTATATACCAGCTGGGGAACCCGGTGTTGTCCGGGTTTCTTTTTGAGGAAATAACGTTAACTCCTTTGTCCGTCCTTGCCCAAATTTAGAGGACATGTAAAAAAAATAGATAAATAAATAAAATAAAATATATGATTAAATCTAAATTTCCTGGTAGTAGGCAGCTACCAAACAGGGAGGTACTCCCGCCTGGGAAGATATTGGAAGCATAATGTGTTGTCTAATGGTAGACCCTGCTGCCATATGGCATCACGAATTGTGACCAAGTCCCAGGTTGCTGATCTGTCTTTCTGCCTCATTTACACACAATTGTAGGGTCTCACTTGTTTCTCTAACATGCCAACACAACATACATATAGCGTTTCTCACTGTTGATTTTTTTCATTCTTGTATTTCTTTGTATTTATCATTATTATTATTATCACAGTGTTTTTATTATTATTATTATCATTAATATTTTATTTTACTTTTTATTTTATTTTAAATTTTATTTACTATGAATTATTATATTACATTTTCGCCTCCCAGGCCCAGATGTGGGTCAGTGACCTGTGCCCGGGTGGGCTAATCCCCATATATATATATATATATATATATATATATATATATATATATATATATATATATATATATATATATATATATATATATATATATATATATATATATATATATATATATATATATAATATACCCTACTCTCGATTTTGACGTTCTTAATCATTCTCAGGTTGTATTTACATAAGCTTATTAAATTTCATCCCTTTCTTAAAAATCCCTGGCTGTATCGTACATAGGAAAGAAACGTAAATTATAAGTGTTTATTGAGAGCTCTTCTTCAAAACTGTAGTTGTGGCTAGCAAACAACCAGACAGACAGACAGACAGACGGAGTGCTTCGTATAATAGATGTGGGGATTCGTCATCAAGTTATCAATTCTCCTGTTTACTTGTTAATTTTAGTTTTTATTATTAATTATTTTTAACTCTGTGATTATAGTAACCACTATAATATAATTTGTCTTATATTTACAAATATCAATTCTCACCAGCGGGTAACTAACAATTTTCTGGTCATGAATTTATATAACATTTCTGGGGAAACTTACAGGAATTAACTATAGGAATACGAGTCAGCTTGGGGACATGTTTTGGCTGTGTGAGTGGTTCGGGGATAACACGACCGGGCCTTCTCACAGCTACTCTGTACCACAGGTGGATCAGTGTTAACGAAACAGGTGCCGGGCGGGTGTCTAGATACGCTCCGGTAATCTGGAGGTATGTTTGGGCTAACTTCCTGCTGCTGCTTCCCCGGCAACATGTTAGCACACTCGCTAAAATGACGGCGTTCACTCCAGGTTTGCGTGTTGTGCTGTTTCCGTGTATCGCTTCACTTAGCTCAGATTATTTCCAATCTTTTTTTTTATGTGTGTAATTTTTTTTGTTACTTGCTTCACTCGGACACATTTATTATTATTATTATTATTATTATTATTATTATTATTATTATTATTATTATTATTATCATTATGATGTAATACTGGTAGTTTAATAGTCTCGTCTGTGTAATAGTGAACACATATATAGTATAAACATCTTAGCTAACCCATTGTAGTATAGTAATGTTTTTTTCCTGATACAAAGACGGAACACATCCACAGCTGGTAAAATATTATGATAATAATTAATAAAGATTATGAGTATTATTATAATATCTGAATTCAACTAAGTTCTTCAGTATTTTGTTATTATTGAGGATGAAGCCATAATATTCGGATGATTATAACGTATAATTAAGACTGACATAACATGGGCATCTTAGATCTCTGGTCATAGGTCGCTTTCCCAGCCTGAGTTCGTGTGGGATTACGATTCGAGAGACGTAGTGATGATGTTCGTACTCAGACTGGTGTTGTGTCGGGTGATAAGCGTAATATAGCCTTTGTTTAGAATGATACATAGAGTAGCACAGTGTGATACAGTAATTACTCAGGCTTGGTGTATTTAGGATAATAGTTATAAAGGAAGTCATATTATACATTTATACTTAACCTAATAATTTACAGTATATACACAAGAGTGCCATGGATGAATAAGAGGAGTGCCATGGATGAATAAGAGGAGTGCCATGGTTGAATGAGAGGAGTGCCATGGATGAATAAGAGGAGTGCCATGGATGAATAAGAGAAGTGCCATGGATGAATAAGAGGAGTGCCATGGTTGAATGAGAGGAGTGCCATGGGTGAATAAGAGGAGTGCCATGGATGAATAAGAGAAGTGCCATGGATGAATAAGAGGAGTGCCATGGATGAATAAGAGAAGTGCCATGGATGAATAAGAGGAGTGCCATGGATGAATAAGAGGAGTGCCATGGATGAATAAGAGGAGTGCCATGGATGAATAAGAGAGTGCCATGGATGAATAAAGAGTGCCATGGATGAATAAGAGGAGTGCCATGGATGAATAAGAGAGTGCCATGGATGAATAAGAGGGTGCCATGGATGAATAAGAGAGTGCCATGGATGAATAAGAGAGTGCCATGGATGAATAAGAGGAGTGCCATGGATGAATAAGAGGAGTGCCATGGTTGAATGCCATGGAGAGAAGTGCCATGGATGAATAAGAGAAGTGCCATGGATGAATAAGAGGAGTGCCATGGATGAATAAGGAGTGCCATGGATGTATAAGAGGAGTGCCATGGATGAATAAGAGGAGTGCCATGGGTGAATAAGAGGAGTGCCATGGATGAATAAGAGGAGTGCCATGGGTGAATAAGAGGAGTGTCATGGATGAAGAAGAGGAGTGCCATGGATGAATAAGAGGAGTGCCATGAATAAATAAAAGGTGTGCCATTAAGGGTAAGAGAAGCGCCGTATGAGAAAAAGCACCATAAGATATAAATGAACGCTATAAATACAAAAAAGTTATCAAAAAGGGGTGCCATAAAAAGGATGCCGTTTGAGGTAGGACGTGCCATAAGAAATAGTATCATAAGAAAGTGCCAGTAAAGATAAGAGGAGTGCCCAGGGGGAGGAGTGTGGCACCCAGTATTACCTTGTGTTTGTATTGTTTTTGTTCATTGATTTGCCGTTTGTTGCGTCATTGCGTCATTAGCGACAGTAGGACACACACGATGGTAAAGTGTCATCACCAGAGGAAATAGAATAAGAAGGAAAATTATATAGAAGAATAGTGTAAGTCTTATCAGGTCATATATGTTTACTGAAGTTAGGACGTGAGATATTTATTACGTGATATACAGTAGTGAACTTAGAGCCGAGAAGATGACGCCCAAAAATATATGTTCCTGGTAACCGATCAAATGGTGTCAGTCCTAATGGGTCCCCTTGGGGTACCTTAGCCTATTTATTATGATTGGGTCCTGATCCCAATTATTAGGTTAGGTCGAGTCTTATTGGAAGTGGGGGCCCATTTGATGTGTTATTCATGTTCCAGGGCTTCTGGTAGTCGGTGTATTGGCGGACTATTGCGTCAAAACTTGGTGCAGTGCGCGGGAGTTTTCTGTTTAATATGATAATCAGGTTACTTATATGATCAAGAAATCTGTAGTGACACCAATTCATAACTTGTTTAGCAAAATGCAGTTTATTGGTGTGATAACAATTATATATGAAATGCATTTCTGATTTTCTTTTGTATCTTGGTAATGTTATGTTCCATTTAAATTTGGGATATGGGGTCAGTACCGTTCATGTTGGTAATTTAAAACACCTGGGGAACAATCTGAGTTGGTGAGTAATGGTGAGCTGGGACAGTGAACACGAGAGGTGAACCTTTCATAACTAAGGAGGTGGTTGTAAATGTGTTTTGGCTGTTGCGTGTGTAGTGGTGTGTCAGAGAGAAGTGCCTCCGGTACTGTACACTCAGGCCCGTCCTTTAGGGGGGGGGGGGCGAACAGGGGCGACCGCCTGGAGCCCTGCGGACTTTGAACATATAATCAACGACCTCACCAGCCAGGATTCGAACCCTCGACCTACTGGGTGGGACTAGGGAACGCTACCGACCAACCCACAAGGACACTAAAAGCAGTCCTCGGCTCTGTTATATTTCACAGTATCGTTCCTAGTCCCACCAAGTGAGTCGGGTTCGAATCCTGGCTGGTGAGGTCGTTGATTATTTATATATATATATATATATATATTTATATATATATATATATATATATATATATATATATATATATATATATATATATATATATATATATATATATAAATAATCAACAACCTCACCCCGCCAGGACTCGAACCCACGATCTTATGTGTGTGACTGGGGAACGTTACCTCTAGGACACTAAAAGCAGTCCTAGACTTTGTTATATTTCACACAAAGCCTGTTCATCGAGCTTATGGCGCCGTGAACCTCTAATGGGGGACTACCCGTGCCTCGTAAGTGATCAGAGTAACGTTTTACCAAATCCGGCTTCGAAATACGAGGTTCCATATATATATTTCATTAGCCCGTAAAGCGCTTGGATTTATACATATAATCGACAACCTCACCCCATAAGCTCGATGAACAGGCTTTGTGTGAAATATAAAAGTCTAGGACTGCTTTTAGTGTCCTAGTGGTCTAGAGGTAACGTTCCCCAGTCACACACATAAGATCGTGGGATCGAGTCCTAGTGGGGTGAGGTTGTTGATTTTATGTAGAAGTCCGAGCGCTTTCAGAACTAAATAAATATATATATATATATATTATAAATTTTTTAGAGGGGCGCAGTGGCTGGTTGCCCGGGCCCCGCACCCTCCTAGGGACGGCCCTGTGTACACTCATAGCACACCAGCAGATGTCTGAGGCAAGTGTTGCACGAAGCTGACAAATGTTCTTAAGTATGATACAACAGTTGTAGGTGACTGTAGAGTGGCTGGATTATTCTCGTGAAATACATTGTTGTTATGAGTTAGTAGAATGCAGCTCTCGTCTCTCAGCTGTTTAAAGTGATAGTATTTCGTGAGCACCTTCGTGAATTATTGTAAACAAGCTCATACACTTAGCGTGATGTGCATTAGTGATGACTTTTGGTAATTTGCAGCCGAAAGCCCTCGTCAACAGTCAGTCTTCACCAGATGTAACTGAAACGTAACAGAAGAACCTCAATTCCGAATTACTGTAGACTGTGGTGTTAAATGCCATAGTTGGTACTTTTGTAGTATGTATTTAGGAGTCAGCTGTTTTTACCTCGCCAAGCAGGAGTGACGTGGCTGGTGTGGAGTGTGACTATATGAGGAATCAGATACGTTCCGTCTCCTTAAGGTTTTGAAACAGTGACAGATGTTTTGGACTACCGGGAGCTGGTTAGAATCCTGGTTTGTGAGCAGAGTTCTGGCTTTTCTGGGTCCTCGCTAGCTGTCCTGTTGTGTAAGTGACGTCCTTGTTGGGTCTGATGATGATGATAAATATATAATCATGTAAAAGTTGCTGAAAGGTCTGTTTTGTAGTCGTCAGTCCGTAAGACCAAGCTAAAGTTATTACATATAATGATTATTTAAACATTTTATAATTCTTGCGGTGTTAGCCCACATAGTCTGTGTTAGAACCAGTCAATAATAGTGTTGTATTAACTCTGACGGGCAGAATGTTGGCGAAGAATGTGTGTGTGTGTGTGTGTGTGTGTGTGTGTGTGTGTGTGTGTGTGTGTGTGTAATTCACCGTTGGGAGGATTTTCGAGGGTCTCCAAATGTGGATGTGTGGCCATGTCGTCCTGTTAGGGGAAGGTTGTGGTGTTACTGTGTGTTGCTCGAGTGACTGGTTGTTGAGGCACGAGTTGTTAGCATTCACTATATATAGAAAATAATTATAGCACTACTCAGGCGTCACGGGACCTTCAGGAATAGTGTGAAAGGAGGAGAGATTTAAAGACATTTCATTCAATTGGTTATATTGTTTTTTGACTGAGATAGACGTCCAAGATCCTTAAAAAAAAACTCGCACTACTGTTGACGTTGGGCGAGATAACTCTATGGGTTCATGCGGGAGGAAGATCTTGGGAGATACGAGGAGGAGGAGCATCATAGGGGAGACAAGGAGATGGAGGGGGGAGAAGTATCGTACGGGAAGGATTCAAGGAGACAGAGAAGGCAGGAGGACGACGACAATGCAGGGAGACAAAGGAATCAAAAGTAGGATCCTAGGAGACAACGGGAGGTTGACGAAGCCAGAAGACACAGGGTATGGTGGGCGTGAAGAAGGGTGAGGGCGTGAAGAAGGGTGTGGGCGTGAAGAAGGATGTGGGCGTGAAGAAGGTTGTGGGTGTAAACACTGTCTGGCCTTTTAATTTATAGCTAATTGTAAAACTCGACATGACACACACACACACACACACACACAACTGTCAGGCTGTGTTTACTCGTCAGGTGGAGAGTGGGAGGGAAGGATCCGTGATTCTCAGAATGATGTATCGTAAACACTGTGTGATCACTTAATAATGTCACTGATAACGGCAGACTTGAGTAAAATATCTTGGGGGAGGGAGGGGGGGGGGCTGACTGTACCGGGGGCACCACATCGCCCCAGCCAAACCACAACACCGGTCACCAGGACAGCGCTCTCTGCTCCAGCGCACCCGTTAACTGTAAAACCAGTCAAACAGTTAACCATATTCATCATTCCCTATGACGTATGGATGGAAATTAATGTACTATGACTACAATAATTCCTATATCACACTGGAGGCATACTTGATCGTCAACGTTGCTGGATCAAAAACAGCGGAACACACTCCCTCCACACACGACTAATGAGAGAGACCATTGCAGCTGCTGTGTGAATCCTGCCAGCAACGCCCTCACACCTACAGGTAAGCTCTACCAACAACTCCAACCCAAAGCGAAACACCAACTAAACCCAAGTGAACCATCACCCAACCCAAGTGAATCACCACCACACCCAAATGAACCCAATATATATGTGTGTGTGTCGTGTATTTTTATATATTATTAATTTTTATTTGGATTATGATCAAATTTTCAAGGATGTGGCCCATTTTCCATCTCTTCCTCCCCTTCCTATCATCCATTCCTTCCCTTCCTCCTTCTCTTCCCTCTCTCCTTCCCTCCCTCCCCCTCTCCTTCCCTTCTTCTTTTTCCTGTCCTTCCTTCTCCACTCCGTCTTTCACCTCCTTTTTCATTCTATCCTTCATTCCTTCCAATTTGTCTATCCCTCCATTCTCTCCCCTTCCTTCCTCCTCCTCCCCCCTCTCCCTCCCTCCTCCTCCTCCCTCCCTCCCTCCCTCCCTCCCTCCCTCCTCTCCTCCCTCCCTCCCTCCTCCCTCCTCCTCCCTCCCTCCCTCCCTCCCTCCCCTCCCTCCTCCCCTTCCCTCCCTCTCTCTCCCCCTCCCTCTCTCCTCCCTCTCTCCCTCTCTCCTCCCTCCCTCCTCCTCTCTCTCTCTCTCCCTCTCTCCCTCCCTCACTACTATTACTACTACCCAAGTCAACTCATCGTGCTCAAGTACAATTATTTGTGTACCTAAGTTATTTGCACCCGTTCATAATATGCAAATTTGGACGTTATTGGATCCTAGACGCCATGTTAACGTTCTCTACAACAAACAGATAACAGTAGATGATTAGTTATACTTTCATATTTATTATCAACTTTCGGTGGTTTAATTTATACTACAGCAAACATGGAAATTTGCATTGATAAATATCTTGCTTGTAGAGGTTGTTGTTGTAGTGTTATATGTGTGTGTGTGTGTGTGTGTGTGTGTAAGGTCCACAAGTTAGGCTGCTACTAGGAGGAGGGTATAGTGGTGGTGATGGTAGATGTAGAGTGGATGGCTAGGTGGGTGGGTGGGTGGGTGGGTGAGTAACCGGGTCTCACTCACTCACACAGGCATGCGGATAGAAGGGCCTCATCACCTTAATGAAAAATGTCAGCTGGTGGTGGTCGATACTACAGTGAGTTCACACGGCGTAACACACACACACATACACACACATACACACACACACTGCACCACGTGAACTCCACACCACCCGATGTCTCCATGACCACGTGAGGTCCTTCATATCAACACCCGAGGACGAGTTACTGCACCACGTGAACACCACACCACCCGATGTCTCCATGACCACATGAGGTCCTTCATATCAACACCCGAGGACGAGTTACTACACCACGTGAACACCACACCACCCGATGTCTCCATGACCACGTGAGGTCCTTCATATCAACACCCGAGGACGAGTTACTGCACCACGTGAACACCACACCACCCGATGTCTCCATGACCACGTGAGGTCCTTCATATCAACACCCGAGGACGAGTTACTGCACCACGTGAACACCACACCACCCGATGTCTCCATGACCACATGAGGTCCTTCATATCAACACCCGAGGACGAGTTACTACACCACGTGAACACCACACCACCCGATGTCTCCATGACCACGTGAGGTCCTTCATATCAACACCCGAGGACGAGTTACTGCACCACGTGAACACCACACCACCCGATGTCTCCATGACCACGTGAGGTCCTTCATATCAACACCCGAGGACGAGTTACTACACCACGTGAACACCACACCACCCGGGGTCTCCATGACCAGCCCAGGCCCGGGCCATCAACTGTGAACTATAATAATTTGTATGTTCAATCATTGTTCCTTTTTCTTTCAGTAATGAAAGCTTTTGTTAAACGACCCACCCACCCCATGTCTTTGTATGTAATAAGTCATTTTTATCCATTGTATATTTTCAGCCTTCAGGCTGCAGAACTTTTCAATAAACCGTTAATTATTATTATTATTATTATTATTATTATTATTATTATTATTATTATTATTACACACACGCACACACATACTTTCTATGTATGTATGTATGTATATAAAAAGAAACTCCCAGTGTTTATACTCCTAATAGTCCCGTCATACCAGCTTTAAAGATCTGAACTGACCTTTAAATTTACAGTATACAGAAATTTCAGGTGTTTTGGGGAGACGTTTTCTTCTCCCCAACTTAATTACACTGACGTTAAGTCACACAAACACTGTTAACTTCTTCACACACACACACACACACACAAACACTGTTAACTTCTTCACACACACACACACACACACACACACACACATGACTGATGACCTTCACCTTTGACCTACTTTTGCGCCATGTAAAGTGTATCGTACAGTCCTTAAACTATTGAAACAGCACCGAGACCTTGACTCTTCCTTCACCTTTGACCATTACCACACATAATGCTCGGCTAACCAACCCCTCTCCCCCACTCACTTCCCCTTCCCCCCTCATTTCCCCTCTCCCCCCTCCCATTTCCCCTCTCCCCCTTCACTCCCCTTCCCCTCACTTGTCTTTCCTCTCTTCTGTCTTCCCTTCCCCTTACTTCTCTTTCGTCTCTCCTACCTTTCCTTCCCCTTACCTCCCTTTCCTCCCACCTACTTCCCCTTCTTCCCATCCAACTCCCTTTCCTTCCATCTCACTCTCTCCCCACCTCACCTCCCACCTCATGCCCTGGCAATTGAAACACCAAGAAACGACTTAACGCAAAACAACCATCCCACCTCATCCTCCCCAGCCCCCAGCCCCCAAATCTGTGGTCTGTAGTTATGTCTATTCTCGAGAACGATTTTAATTACAAACAGACACGAATTCACCAACAACAGACAAAATGATTGCAATATCCTCCCTTCGCCTTCCGGATGGTGCAATAGAATTAACTGGGTGGTCGAGCTGGGCTTTTGATGACCCCGTGCCGATACTTTTAAGAGCGAGAGAGAAAAAAATAAAAAGAATGGTTTTAAAGTTTTGGACACCAGACCATCACGATCCTGTCTTTTTTATTTCTTAGTGTTGCTTTGTACACGGAACAACGAGAGAGAGAGAGAGAGAGAGAGAGAGTTGTGTGTGTGTGTTCGGGGGTTCGCATCCACTACAAGGCAGGGAGACGATAAACAGAATAATAATAATTAAAATAATATATGTACAAAGTTAAGGAGCCAATATACTTGTTACTCGAATACAGGAGACAAACAAATAGCAGTAAAAAGAAGAAGAAAACAGAGAAAAACATTAATGTTGCTATCGGCTCCGCGCCATTTATCGGGTCTCATCAGGTGTGTGTGTGTGTGTGTCGTGTGTGTGTGTGTGTGTGTGTGTGTGTGTGTGTGTGTGTGTGTGGTTTATTAACATAGAGAAATTTAATGTAGCTGATGATTAGCCCAGAAGCCATATGATAAATATATGTACCATATACAGGCTACGTTGCATACCCACAAGGGCAGAGGTACACTCCAGCACACACACACGACACACACACACACACACACGACACACACACGACCTACACACACACACACATTTTACACACACACACACACACACACGACACACACGACACACACACACACACACACACGACACACACACACACGACACACACACACACACACACACACACACGCACGACACACACAGACACACGTCCAGTCTTCGAGGTGCTTGGCCGCCATACCAGAGATAACGCGTGTAATAAGTTAACAACCTTAACCCTCACCACCAGGGGCCTGTTGAAGCCTTGATACCTGGGGATGGTGGTGGTCGAGTGCCTGTGGACCGTCCAGTGAGGCGCTGTGTATTGTGTGGTCCTCGGAAAAAAATGGCACAACAAATTTCACTTCAAGCTCACGAACCACAAACTCGCTAATGAGCTACGGCGTGCATAGGTTAGGTTAGGTTATTAAAATTTTGCGAAAACATGTCAATTAAATTTAATGCCATTTTTTCCTAGTCTGATGATTATGCCTTTTTTTTTTCATGTGCCATTTTTTCCTACATTCGTATTGTATAAACATGGTGGTTCTCCAAGTAGGAATTACCACAGATTTTTATACTTGTAATATATCCAGAAATGTCTCGATACACTATTACTAATGGTTCTCACAGCCTCCACCCTCCTCACCACCACTACCTCCTTCCTCATTCACCCAGCTCCCTCCCATCACCACCTAATGCCCCGCTTATTTCCTCAATACTCCAAAATTCACCACCACTTTTCTCCTTCCCTCGCAACATTCCCAAGACCACTACCTTCTTCCACAACCTCCTTTCCTCTGCCTCCAGCCCACGGTCGGCTTACCCCCTCCCTAACCCACTGTGGGAATATCTCCTCCCTCCCCCACCATCTTCATCGACTCCACCCTAACCCACAGTTAACTACCTCCAACCCATGGTCAGTACACGCTCTCTTCTCTTTGCCCATGTTCAGCTTTTATCCCCTTCCTGCTCTCTCGTGGGCACTTACCCCATCCCGCAGTCCACGATCACCACCACTCCTCTCCGCTGGCCCTCACCTGCGGCTGCAGACCTTACCTGGTCACGGTAAAGGTATATTAGCATAAACACGACGGGTCAGTGAATGGGATAGTAATGACCAGGTGATTGTGTCTTGGTGCCCGCCACCTGGAGCACCTGCCTCACCCTCACCACCTGTGCACCTGCCTCACCCTCACCACCTGTGCACCTGCCTCACCCTCACCACCTGGGCACCTGCCTAACCCTCACCACCTGTGCCTGCCCTAACCTCACCACCTGTGCCTGCCTGCACCCTCACCACCCCAGTGCACCTGCCTCACCCTCACCACCTGGGCAACCTGCTACCCTCACCACCTGTGCACCTGCTAACCCTCACCACCTGTGCACCTGCCTCCACCCTCACCACCTGTGCACCTGCCTCCCTCACCACCACAGGAGCACCTGCCTCCCACCCCTCACCACCTGGAGCACCTGCCTCCCCTCTACCTGTGCACCTGCCTACACCCTCACCACCTGTGCCTGCCTCCACCCTCACCACCTGGGCACCTGCCTCCCACCCTCACCACCTGGAGCACCTGCCTCACCCTCACCACCCCTGGGCACCTGCCTAACCTCACCACCTATTGCACCTGCCTCCCCACCCTCACCACCTGTGCACCTGCCTCACCCTCTACCTGTGCCTGCTCACCCTCACCACCTGTACCTGCCTCACCCTCACCACCACCTGTGCACCTGCCTCACCCTCACCACCTGTGCACCTGCCTCCCCACCCCTCACCACCTGTTTTATAATACAAATAGTACCTGAGGCGTTAACACACACTGAGACGTTAACTTACACTAATTGAGACGTTAACTTACACACTGAGACGTTAACTTACAAATAACCCCGTTTATGGTACATGGATATTATTATTATTTTTGTAACTATATTGTTGTTGTTAGTAGTAATTATTATATGATTTCTATTATATTATTACAGTACACTAGTTTTATTCACTTGTGTTATCAGTGTTATGTGTTTTAAAGTTCTTCTTGTTTACTCATTCACGTAACAACTGACTGCCTGTGTTCTTTGTTGTCAACCTGTGAGTCACCATGGATCTGACAGGAATTGTACACACACACACACACACACACACACACACACCACGATGATTTTGCACGATGACAAAGGGGTTGGTCTGCTGTAACGGTTTGCTCTAACTCTGCTCTAATTGTCTGCTCTAACTGTCAACACTAAATGTCTGCACTAAATGTCTGCTCTAAATGTCTGCACTAACTGTTTGCTGTAACTGTCTGCACTAACTGTCTGCTCTAACTGTCAATTCTAAATGTCTGCACTAACTGTCTGCTCTGTCAACTCTAAATGTCTGAACTAAATGTCTGCTCTAACTATCTGCTCTAAAGGTCTGCTCTAACTGTGCACTAAATGTCTGCACGAACTGACTGCTGTAACTGTCTGCTCTAAATGTCTGCACTAACTCTCTGATCTAACTATCTGCACTAAATGTCTGCTCTGTTTGCTGTAAATGTCTTAACTAACTGTCTCATCTAAATATCTTCTCTTCACTGTCTGCACTAAATGTCTGTTCTAAATGTCTGCACTAACTGTCTGCTCTAACTGTCTAATCTAACTGTCTGCTCCAAATTTCTGCTCTGTCTGTACTAGTTGTCAGCTCTAACTGTCTGCTCTACAGTAAACGTCTGCACTAACTGTCTAATCTAAATTTCTGATGTTTTTGTCGGTTATAACTGTCTGCTCTAAATGTCTGCTCTGTCTTATCTAAATTTCTGCTCTACATTTCTGCTCTGTCTTATCTAAATTTCTGCTCTCAATGTCTGCTGTAACTGTCTGCTCTAAAGGTCTGCACCAAATTATCTGCACCAAATTTCTGCTCTGTCTGCTGTAATTGTCAGCTCTAAAATTCTGCTCTGTTTGGTATATCTGTTTATCTTTCTTGCTCCTAGTCATGTAAATCTTCCTATCCAGCAGACAACTGGTCATGATGTCTACAAGAGAGAGAGAGAGAGAGAGAGAGAGAGAGAGAGAGAGACATAATAACAACCTGTCTGGCGGATATCTTTCTTGGCGAGTCAATTGAAGAAGAGAGAAAGAAAAAGTCGACCTCTGATTGTAGGAATGTATGAGTTGAGGTCGTCAAGTGGGGGAAGGGGAGGAAGTGTGTTGAGTTTTGGGGGGAAGAAGAAGAGGAGGAGGAGATGGATTTGTTAAACGATTAATTGAAGAACTTTAAATCATGAGAGGCTCCGGGGTTGATACATTATAATGCCCTCAGAGAAAAGAACAATTTAATCAGGGAGATGTGCAAGTTGTTCTGGACGAGAGAGAGAGAGAGAGAGAGAGAGCATTGATCTCAGAGAAGCACCATTATAATGCTTGGGGGAAGGACGAGGTAACTTTCTCCACAAGGTATTGAACCTGGTGACCTTCACGTGACAAGAGAGCAGACCACTATAGCACGAGTCTTCATTCACTCCCCCCCCCACCCCCCGAGGCAGAATAGCACCAAGTAGTGTGGATCCTCAAGATTACCTGTCATTTCCTGGAAAACTCACCAAGTGCTTGACGGAAAGGCGACATAACGTTCTCTTCGATGGAATGAAGTACTTGGTGGCCTTCACTTGATTGAGGCACCAGTCCCCCAGGTCACCATCCCCTGTTGCAAAAAACCTGATAGGTAGTGAGGGATTCCCTCGAAACTGCCTGCTACCTCGTGGTACACTTACGAGATGCTGTGGATATGGTTTACCAGGTTGTTTGTGTTTCACAAGCCTTTGGCAAGGCCGTCCGTACCCGTGTCTTCAGCTGTACGGAGTTGAATTTATTAACATAGCTGCACGTATATCGAGCAGTGATCCTTCCCACCCTGCTGCATGGCAGCGAGACAAGGGTCACATACAGGAGTCACCTCAAGACATTTGAGAACTTTCACCAACTCACTCTACGTTCCAACCTCCAGGTTCGCTGGGAAGCCAAGAAGAACAAATGCCAGATTTTAACACCAACTGTAGGAGCATCGAGGCTACCATTATCCTTGAACAACTACGTTGGACTGGCCTTGTTACCCACAAGAACGACTGTACACTGTCAAAGCAGTTACTTTACTGTTACTTAATGAATGGCAAACGTAACGCTGGCGGGCAACTGAAAAGGTAAAAGGATAGTCATACGACAGACCTGAAAAGAGTGCCAAGTCGACCCCCTCACCTGGGAGACGATCACTCCACACCGTAACGCTTGGAAGAGCACCACACGAGAAGGTGTCAATATTTACGAGTTAGCCCGACTGCATACTGAGGTAGACAAGCGGCAGTGCCGGGAAGAGCGCTACCGCACTTGATGTTGCCCTCCACACGTGCAACATCTGTGGACGGCCCTGCCGGTCCCGTATCGGCCTCTTAGAGCCACCTCAGAGCTTATCGAGGAAGGTGACTTCATAATTAACTCATATTATTGTGCCATAGTTGGTTGATCGTTATAATCGATTCCTAGTGATAGCAAAGTAGTAATAGTAGTACTGTAGTAGTACGGTAGTAATAACATTAGGAGTGTAATTATGTAGTCTGTTTGTGTGTGAGAGAGAGAGAGAGAGAGTTACTTTGGTGGCAGCGCAGTACTCACCCCATATGTCGTATTAGAGGCTGTAGTTGTGTAAACCTCAACTTTCTCTAACATGACTCTTATACTCGACCAAGTCCTGCACTATATCCTCCTCTTACTCTTCGTAACATGTTAAATATAAGACAAATGTACTTTATACATGCGAGTGGTTCTTTGATTAATTGAATTGTTTTGTTGATGTTATGATTGGTTGACACAGATAGGATAGCCTACTATATAGCTTTTCGGCATATACTGTACACTTATACCGTATTTACTATAGTCAACGGGAGAAATATTAAGGATCTCGAGTAAGGAGTTTTGCAATTATTAGATAAAACATAATCACCATTAAAAGTTGTATCCCATTGTTAATTTACTCATTTATTGAGAGAGAGAGAGAGAGAGAGAGAGAGAGAGAGAGAGAGAGAGAGAGAGAGTAATTTAATCCTCTACGTCTACGGTATAAAGGGTTTGTTTTCAGTGACCATAAACTCCTGGTGTCGTAAGTTGGAAGGATTAGAGACTCTGGGAGGAATTATCTCTCGTTGACTGTAGAAAGTTGTTCGGAAAATGTTTTATCGACTTCATTCGGTTTAAATGCAATACTGGTTTGGTGAGGAAACCTATTAGGGGCTTTCTGAGCTTTTTGTAGTGGTATACAGGGGGTCGTAGCTGTCTTGTAGCGGTATACAGTGGGTCCTAGATGTCTTGTAGCGGTATACAGTGGGTCCTAGCTGTCTTGTAGCGGTATACAGAGGGTCCTAGCTGTCTTGTAGCGGTGTACCGGGGGTCCTAGCTGTCTTGTAGCGGTATACAGAGGGCCCTAGCTGTCTTGTAGCGGTATACAGTGGGTCCTAGCTGTCTTGTAGCGGTATACAGGGGGTCCTAGCTGTCTTGTAGCGGTATACAGGGGGTCCTAGCTGTCTTGTAGTGGTATATACGGGGTCCTAGCTGTCTTGTAGTGGTATATACGGGGTCCTAGCTGTCTTGTAACGGTATACAGGGGAAACACTTCAAGATTCACCACCCAATCTTACTTCACCTGATGATTAACCACCAACCTTACCTGGACTGGTTAGGTGGTAAATCATCAGGTGAATTAAACTGGTGAGGGTCTAAACTTCAGGTGACCCATAGTGGCTTTTGGGTGTTTGTTAGTTGAGGTCTTATCTACAGGTTGACCGACCCTCATAAGGAATACTCACCAGGTAGAGAGAGAGAGAGTGAGACAGACGCCACACCAAGGCGGAGGAGAGGAAGTAGGCGAGGCTTAGTTGTTAATGCCAGATAAGATATCAGACTGGAATAAACCTTATCTAGCGCCACGGGGGGATGATTTGTCTTCTTTATGCTGATGGTGAAGAAAATGGTATGTTGAGTATGTACGGTAACTCACTCACACACACACACACACACACACACACACACGAGGGCTTAAAGATGATAGTGATGATTTATTTATAGTGATGATAATGGTGACTGATAATTTTAATAATAACGATGATGACAATGTTAGTGGTGCTAAATATAATAATGGTAGTGATGGTGACGATGAGGTAGTCAGTACCCCGTGGCTGTAGGAGGGTAGTGACCTACAGTATACATCCCTACCTGGAGACGATCGCCGCGCTTGTTATGTAAGTGGTACACCAAGACGTCTCACCTGACCACCCTCTATAATTACGTCCCAGCACACGTGATAATACTCAGGTGTACAGGATTTATGTCCAGCAGGTCGTCGTGTTTACCCCGAGTTAACTTCGTACCAAGATTTCTTCAGGTACTTGATCCTGTCTGTATATAAGAGCGTCGGTACAGACTACATTACGACTGTAACTGTGTGGTTTTGAGTAGTTGTGATGTGTACTATGTGTAATTAAGACTGTGTTGCTGTATTCTTCACTACCAAAGTTCACGACTGCGAAATTCACTTTACTAAATAAGAAACATTTTGTAATTTGTTTCATTATTCGCCTTTTGAGTATATCTTTTACGTAAATACACGTTAAACTGTTGATAAGCACAAAAGTAAAAATTAATCTTAATGTACTTATTTATACGCGATTCAGTCCCACGATAACTACCAACTGGTATTTTGAGAGTAATCGACTTTTCATATCCAAACATGAAACTTTATCAAATTCTCCTCCATGAGTCTCTAGGTAAAGTACTATTCCTTTCTCCTCCAGTAAGAAGAAAATATGGAGGTCTTCTGTGTATGGGGAGGTGGAGGCTTCAGGGCGTTGTGGGAACATGTGGATGATCTCAAGAAAGAAAAAAGAGAAGCACTGTTTGTGTGGGGAGGTGTAGAGCCTTCGTGTACGGGAGAAAGGAGACGATCCCTCAGCGTTGTGACAGTAGTTATTATCTCTTCAGTGAGCCAATTTCTCTCTCTCTCTCTCTCTCTCTCTCTCTCTACATGTATACATAAATATTCCATGGCAACGAAGAAATTACTTTTTTTTCCGAAACTTGAACGTTTTAGGGTGGGCTATTTTTAGGTCTATTTTTCTGCGTTTCATTATGACTGGTCTGTTGATACGGGACCCCGCCTACTGCACACTATGTGGTTTGGCCTAAATCCGCTAGGCCTATGACCGCCTGTGGTCCGAGTAGGGTAGCGTTATGTTGCCAGAAATGCGTCATTATACCACTCAGAAACTGGATCTTGAAAGATTTATGTACGTGGATTATCTTTACCGACCAGTAGTTGTAAGACCGAACGTCGAATATGATTTGAGATGATTCACTGAGAGGATAAAGTTACGTATCTCCAAGTTAGATATAAAGTGAACGTATGTATCTCTGAGAATCTAGACATTAAAGCTGATAGAAAGTAAGCCTAAAGAGGACCAGACACTCGTAAACCTGCAGGTAGTTCGTCATACCACCACCCTGGACTAGTTAGGTTTATAAACACATTACCCCAAATGTTCATCAGAGCCTCTTGACTACTGAACCCTGAACTGACTGATATTGACTTGATATAGACATACTTGTTCATATTGGATCATAAACATACGAGCACCACTACATAAGCTATTTCGGATAAATGATTGGACAACTATATTGAGATAGAAACACAAACATTATTAAAACGGAAACATTAAACAATAATAAAAAAAATGTTTATTAAAATTCTAACAAATACAAAAAATCGTTAAATTCTTCTAAAAAAAATGATTAAGTAAAAATCTAAATAAAACAGAGCACAAGGATCACCACTACAACACAACGCTGCCAGCTATCAGGAGATTATGGGTGTGATGTCCTGAAATTGTTCTGTGTAATGTTTTGTGGATCGTATCGATAGTCATGCTATTAGACACGACTGAAGAAGGCTGTGTTTACTGAGCCATAACTGGTCATACGGTGTTTGTCTTGTTTGCTAGGTTGGTTATTATGCAATGAGGGTCGTTGTCAGTCCACTAAATTATCTCAAGGTAACGACCAATTACACACTCGTCGATAATTGGACAGTGATTGAGCCGATTGATCACTTGAACCAAATGTGAAATTGATGGGTAGTGTGGTGGCTATGGTGTTGTAGGCCTGCTGTGTTGCTATTGGTGTAATGTTATATATATAGGGTTACGGGGTTGTCGTTGGGGCGGCTCTGTATAGGCCTAGTAAGGTGCGTTTATTTCCACTAGCTAGTCCAGTTACCCGTGACGGTGATGGTGGTAGAGCGTGGGAGGGTGGGGGGGAGGAAGGCAGGGACTAGGGAAGGAGTCAGAGAGAGAAGGAGAGAAGAAGGAAGATGGGAAGGGAGATGAGGAGGAGGGAGGAGGTGTTACTATTTATCTCACCAGCGGGACGCCCTCGCCATTACAACACCTTTCTTTCCCTTCCGCTAGTTCACTTTTACAACCTTTTAACCCCACATCAGCCCTCTCTGACCTCTCCTTCCTTCCTTCCTTCCTTCCTTCCTTCCTTCCTTCCTCCCTCCCTCCCAAATCACTCCCCTCAACCTCCCCCTTCATTCATTCCCTCTATAGAGTATATAAATTACTGTTATTTACTAATGGTGTCTTGGGATATAAAAATAATTGTTATTTACGTAATGTAGTCAGGGCATTGGATTTAATACACAGTGAATAAAAATTTGAGGTCATTTTATATGTTATTTATTCAGTTTAAATCCCCCAGTGGTTCTTGTCCCGACACGTCATCTACCTTCAGCACTTCATGTTGGTCACGGGTCCTGTCTGTCGCTGTTGATATCTCGGACACGGAGTCTATCCCCTTCCTCACCCCCCACCCCCACACTCACTCCTTGATGTTAGTTATACTGTGTGTTTATTTATTAAAATTTTCGTTTAATTGTTATACTTTAAAAACAATAGTACTGTTACAGGTACATGTAACAGTGAAGGGGCGGGCACAAATGGAGGTGCAGGTATATCCGGTCTTTTGTTAGTTATCCGACAATTCGGCCGGATATTTCTACTATCCGGAACTTTCTAGTAGGCCGACGTGAATCCTATAAGTATGAAAGTGTAAAAATATATACCATTACACAGCACAAAACAAAACCAAGATGTAATGCTGTAATTAGGATTATGTGGTTAAACGCCGGATATCCGGTATCCGGCTAATTTACAAACCGGCCCATACCTGTTTGCAGGTACAGTACAGGTGCAAGTACAGGCAGGAGCACAGGTACAGTACAGGTAAGAGTCCCGATACAGGCACTAATGTACAGGTGAGCACCAGGACGTTGTTGTGTCCCGCAGGTGAGCACCAGGACGCGTTGTTGTGTCCCGCAGGTGAGCACCAGGACGTTGTTGTGTCCTGCAGGTGAGACCAGGACGTTGTTGTGTCCTACAGGTGTGAGCACCAGGACGTTGTGTCCTGCAGAGCACCAGGACGTTGTTGTGTCCTTCTACAGGTGAGCACCAGGACGGTTGTGTCCTGCAGGTGAGCACCAGGGACGTTGTTGCGGTCCTGCAGGTGAGCACCAGGACGTTGTTGTGTCCTGCAGAGCACCAGGACGTTGTTGTGTCCTGCAGGGTGAGCACCACCAGGACGTTGTTGTGTCCGCAGCAGGTATTACCCAGGACGTTGTTGTGTCCTACAGGTGAGCACCAGGACGTTGTTGTGTCCTGCAGGTGAGCACCAGGACGTTGTTGTGTCCTGCAGGTGAGCACCAGGACGTTGTTGTGTCCTACAGGTGAGCACCAGACGTTGTTGTGTCCCGCAGGTGAGCACCGACGTTGTTGTGTCCTGCAGGTGAGCACCAGGACGTTGTTGTGTCCCGCAGGTGAGCACCAGACGTTGTTGTGTCCTGCAGGTGACACCAGACGTTGTTGTGTCCTGCAGGTGAGCACCAGGACGTTGCTGTGTCCTGGTGGCAGAGCACCAGGACGTTGTTGTGTCCTGCAGTGAGCACCAGGACGTTGTTGTGTCCTACAGGTGAGCACCAGGACGTGCTGTTGTGTCCTGCAGGTGAGCACCAGGACGTTGTTGTGTCCTGCAGGTGAGCACCAGAACGTTGTTAACCCCTGCAGGTGAGCACCAGACGTTGTTGTGTCCTGCAGGTGAGCAATTGTGACGTTGTTGTGTCCCGCAGGTGAGCACCAGACGTTGTTGTGTCCTGCAGGTGAGCACCAGGACGTTGTTGTGTCCTGCAGGTGAGCACCAGGACGTTGTTGCTGTGTCCTACAGGTGGTTACCCAGGACGTTGTTGTGTCCTGCAGGTGAGCACCAGGACGCGTTGTTGTGTCCCGCAGGTGAGCACCAGGACGTTGTTGTGTCCTGCAGGTGAGCACCAGGACGTTGTTGTGTCCTGCAGGTGAGCACCACAGACGTTGTTGTGTCCTACAGGTGGTGAGCACCAGACGTTGTTGTGTCCTGCAGGTAGAGCACCAGACGTTGTTGTGTCCTGCAGGTGAGCACCAGGACGTTGTTGTGTCCTGCAGGTGAGCACCAGGACGTTGTTGTGTCCTGCAGGTGAGCAATTCAGGACGTTGTTGTGTCCTTATTGCAGAGCACTGGTGACGTTGTTGTGTCCTGCAGGTGAGCACCAGGACGTTGGTGGTTGTGTCCTGCAGGTGAGCAATTCAGACGTTGTTGTGTCCTACAGGTGAGCACCAGGGACGTTGTTGTGTCCCAGGTGAGCACCAGGACGTTGTTGCGGTCCTACAGGTGAGCACCAGGACGTTGTTGTACCTGCAGGTGAGCAATCTTCAGGACGTTGTTGTGTCCTGCAGGTGAGCACCAGGATCGCAGAGCAGGTCCCAGGTGAGCACCAGGACGTTGTTGTGTCCTACAGGTGAGCACCAGGACGTTGTTGTGTCCTGCAGGTGAGCACCAGGACGTTGTTGTGTCCTACAGGTGAGCACCAGGACGTTGTTGTGTCCTACAGGTGAGCACCAGGACGTTGTTGTGTCCTGCAGGTGAGCACCAGGGACGTTGTTGTGTCCTACAGGTGAGCACCAGGACGTTGTTGTGTCCTGCAGAGCACCAGGACGTTGTTGTGTCCTTACAGGTGAGCACCAGGACGTTGTTGTGTCCTGCAGTGAGCACCAGGACGTTGTTGTGTCCTACAGGTGAGCACCGATCGCGTTGTTGTGTCCCGCAGGTGAGCACCAGGACGTTGTTGTGTCCTACAGGTGAGCACCAGACGTTGTTGTGTCCTACAGGTGGAGCACCAGGACGTTGAAAGTTGTGTCCTGCAGGTGAGCACCAGGACGTTGTTGTGTCCTACAGGTGAGCACCAGGACGTTGTTGTGTCCTGCAGGTGAGCACCAGGACGTTGTTGTGTCCTACAGGTGAGAGCACCAGGACGTTGTTGTGTCCTGCAGGTGAGCACCAGGACGTTGTTGTGTCCTGCAGGTGAGCACCAGGATGTTGTTGTGTTCTGCAGGTGAGCACCAGGACGTTGTTGTGTCCTGCAGGTGAGCACCAGGACGTTGTTGTGTCCTACAGGTGAGCACCAGGACGTTGTTGTGTCCTTGTGAGCACCAGACGTTGTTGTGTCCCTACAGGTGAGCACCAGGACGTTGTTGGTGTCCTACAGGTGAGCACCAGGACGTTGTTGTGTCCTGCAGAGCACTGCGACGTTGTTGTGTCCACAGGTGAGCACCAGGACGTTGTTGTGTCCTGCAGGTGACCAGGACGTTGTTGTGTCCTACAGGTGTGAGCACCAGACGTTGTTGTGTCCTGCGGTGAGCACCAGGACGTTGTTGTGTCCTCACAGGTGAGCACCAGGACGTTGTTGTGTCCTGCAGGTGAGCACCAGGACGTTGTTGTGTCCTACAGGTGAGCACCAGGACGTTGTGTCCTACAGGTGAGCACCAGACGTTGTTGTGTCCTGCAGGTGAGCACCAGGACGTTGTTGTGTCCTGCAGGTGAGCACCAGGACGTTGTTGTAGTCCTGCAGGTGAGCACCAGGACGTTTTTGTGTCCCGCAGGTGAGCACCAGGACGTTGTTGTGTCCTGCAGGTGAGCACCAGGACGTTGTTGTGTCCTTACAGGTGAGCACCAGGACGTTGTTGTGTCCTACAGGTGAGCACCAGGACGTTGTTGTGTCCTACAGGTGAGCACCAGGACGTTGTTGTGTCCTGCCAGGTGAGCACCAGACGTTGTTGTGTCCTACAGGTGAGCACCAGGACGTTGTTGTGTCCTAAGCAGGTGAGCACCCAGGACGTTGTTGTGTCCTACAGGTGAGCACCAGACGTTGTTGTGTCCTGCAGGTGAGCACCAGGACGTTGTTGTAACCGCAGGTGAGCACCAGGACGTTGTTGTGTCCTGCAGGTGAGCACCAGGACGTTGTTGTGTCCTTGCAGGTGAGCACCAGGATTGTTGTGCTGTCCCGTAGGTGAGTTAATTCAGGACGTTGTTGTGTCCTGCGTGGTGAGCACCAGGACGTTGTTGTGTCCTACAGGTGAGCACCAGGACGTTGTTGTGTCCCTGCAGGTGAGCACACCAGGACGTTGTTGTGTCCTACAGGTGAGCACCAGGGACGTTGTTGTGTCCTGTAGGTGAGCACCAGGACGTTGTGTCCCGCAGGTGAGCACCAGGACGTTGTTGTGTCCTGCAGGTGAGCACCAGGGACGTTGTTGTGTCCTGCAGGTGAGCACCAGGACGTTGTTGTGTCCCGCAGGTGAGCACCAGGACGTTGTTGTGTCCTGCAGGTGAGCACCAGGACGTTGTTGTGTCCCAAGGTGCAGAGCACCAGGACGCTGTTGTGTCCTGCAGGTGAGCACCAGGACGTTGTTGTGTCCTGCAGGTGAGCACCAGGACGTTGTTGTGTCCTACAGGTGAGCACCAGGACGTTGTTGTGTCCCGCAGGTGAAAGCACCAGGACGTTGTTGTGTCCTACAGGTGAGCACCAGGACGTTGTTGTGTCCTGCAGGTGAGCACCAGAACGTTGTTGTGTCCTGCAGGTGAGCACCAGACGTTGTTGTGTCCCACAGGTGAGCACACCAGGACGTTGTTGTGTCCTGCAGAGCACCAGACGTTGTTGTGTCCTACAGGTGAGCACCAGACGTTGTTGTGTCCTGCAGGTGAGCACCAGGATGTTGTTGTGTCCCAGGTGAGCACCAGGACGTTGTTGTGTCCTGCAGGTGAGCACCAGGGACGTTGTTGTGTCCTGCAGGTGAGCACTGGACGTTGTTGTGTCCTGCAGGTGAGCACCAGGACGTTGTTGTGTCCTGTAGTGAGCACCAGGATCGCTGTTGTGGCCCTACAGGTGAGCACCAGGACGTTGCTGTGTCCTGCAGGTGAGCACCAGGACGTTGTTGTGGTCCTACAGAGCACCAGGACGTTGTTGTGTCCTGCAGGTGGTTAATTCAGGACGTTGTTGTGTCCTGCAGGTGAGCACCAGGACGTTGTTGTGTCCTACAGGTGAGCACCAGGACGTTGTTGTGTCCTACAGGTGAGCACCAGGACGTTGTTGTGTCCTGCAGGTGAGCACCAGGACGTTGTTGTGTCCTACAGGTGAGCACCAGACGTTGTTGTGTCCTGCAGGTGAGCACCACAGGACGTTGTTGTGTCCTACAGGTGAGCACCAGACGTTGTTGTGTCCTGCAGGTGAGCACCAGGACGTTGTTGCGTCCTGCAGGTGAGCACCAGGACGTTGTTGTGTCCTACAGGTGAGCACCAGGACGTTGTTGTGTCCTGCAGGTGAGCACCAGGACGTTGTTGTGTCCTTACAGGTGAGCACCAGGACGTTGTTGTGTCCCGCAGGTGAGCACCAGGACGTTGTTGTTGTGTCCTGCAGGTGAGCACCAGGACGTTGTTGTGTCCCTGCAGGTGAGCACCAGGACGTTTTGTGTCCTGCAAGGCAGGTGAGCATCAGGACGTTGTTGTGTCCCGCAGGTGAGCACCAGGACGTTTTTGTGTCCTGCAAGTGAGCACCAGGACGTTTTTGTGTCCTGCAGGTGAGCACCAGGACGTTGTTGTGTCCTGCAGGTGAGTTAACACCAGGACGTTGTTGTGTCCTGCTGGTGAGCACCAGGACGTTGTTGTGTCCTACAGGTGAGCACCAGGACGTTGTTGTGTCCCGCAGGTGAGCACCAGGACGTTGTTGTGTCCTGCAGGTGAGCACCAGGACGCGCTGTTGTGTCCTGCAGGTGAGCACCAGAACGCTGTTGTGTCCTGCAGGAGCACCAGGGACGTTGTTGTGTCCTGCAGGTGAGCACCAGGACGTTGTTGTGTCCTGCAGGTGAGCACCAGGACGTTGTTGTGTTCTACAGGTGAGCACCAGGACGTTGTTGTGTCCCGCAGGTGAGCACCAGGACGTTTATTATATGTGTGTGTTTAGTGCGCGCGTATACCGAATAGGGTAATTATCTAATTAAGCCTTACAACACGGATAAAAAAATTACTGCTAAGCTTACGACTTTTTTTATATGTGGTAATGTTTTGTTTTATTCAAGACGTCGGTTACTATCACAGCAGAACCAAACTAAACCTAAACAAGGCCATGTTAGTACTTTTAATGAAGCTATTCATTAATGGTTGTAGTGTGATTATCTACGCGAATGTCCCTATGATATACTGTAGATTAGTTTGAACTTTTGAAAAACTGCATAAAATTATAGCTATTTTACACACACACACACACACACACACATACAAAACACACACACACAACACACACACACACACACACACACACAGACACACACACAACAAAAAAAAACACACACACACACACACACACACACACACACACACACACACGCACACGCACACAAACAAACACACACACACACACACACACACACACACAGAGGCTCCTGGCACCACATGATGCATCGCCACTCAGCCGAATATAGCAATTAATGGACATGATAGTAATAGTTATTAATGTGGGGTAACTGAAGGTGTTGTCAGGCTGAAGGAGTAGATAATGACAGAGCAGGTGAGGAGCCCGAGACTCTCATTGTTAGAGCGCCGTAAGGAGATAGGCCCAAAGACGTGTTTTCTTTTCCTCGTTAATGGCCATAAACGTTGTCTCTCTCTGTGGTAGATATTCAAATGTGTAATGTTAATTTGGTATTAGTTTTTTCGTCGGTTATATTAATGCTGTTGTCCAAAGAAGAGATGAGGTAGGTAGAGTATTCATATAGGTAACCTTTGCCCTCCTTCAGCCATAGGAGGAGAGAGAGTATCGTACGTATCTCTGAGGATCTGATCTTTTAAAAGCTCTGGTCCCCACACTTGAGGGACCCCACTTTGTCAGAGTCGTGATCAGCCCGGCGGAGGGGAGGGTAGGAGGTGATATTGGTAGATAATGAGGTTTTTGGGCTAATGGTGCTAAGTAATGGCAACAGAGAGGGCGTTCACATGGGGTCTCATAGATGGGGCGAGTTGTTAATGGGTAATGATACATTGTGTGTGTGTGTGGTGAGGCTGAAGTGGCGCCAACGGTAATGTTCCTCCACTACAGCAACACAAGTACTGTACCTGGCCACAATTTACTTTACAATTCCTTAAAATCAACACTTCGGTTAGTTTATCGTTAAGGTTGACTTGTTACTATGGTTAATGTTTGGTAGTCTAGTGATGGTTAATGTGTGGTAGTTTAGTGATGGTTAATGTGTGGTAATTTAGCGAGTTATAACAATGTTTTGCTTCGATGCAGACTTTTTCATCAAGCTCGAACTAAGGTAAAAAAAAAAACTTAGTGGTTGTATAAAAGTTGTGGCGAGTTTATGTATTTTTTGTTTAAGCCGTATTGTGAAAGTTCAGCTTGGTGACTACAAATACGTATATGTTTGTCGGTGAAGTCCATACAAATGTCAAAGTTAACCTTTAGCGTGACAGAATGTAGACTGCAGCCAGTCTATAAAAACAGGAGAGAACGATCTGTTTCCACACAACTACACACACTTTCTCTAGTGATAAGAAGGCCTACTGGTGCAAGCGAGCACTAGCGGTGGAGGAACACAGTCGATAGTGTGTGTGTGTAGTGCCTTAGGGTGTTGTTTGGTTCATCCCAGACGGGAAACTTTCCGTTAGATTGTTCCTCGGGCCAGGCGTATCCTGCCGAGCGCTCAGATCTTCACGCTTCACTGGCCAGTCCAGGATCTTAAGTACCCTTCTGACTTCACCAACCGTGCTGATGACCCGTGCAGGCTGCTTCAAGAGGCAGTCAGGATTCTGAGTACTCTCCTGGCCTCACCAAACATGCTGGTGACTGCGAGACTATTTAGAAGACAGTCTGGCTCTAGGTACTTCCCTGGCCTCACCAACCGTGCTGGTTGCTCATGGAAGCAGTTGGAGCACTTGACAATAACAAACATGTACCGTACGATGATATTTACTCTCAAATAAGGATGGAAGGTTCCCTGACACAGTAGATGAAAATGGTACCCGCAAAAACATAAACTACTACACGATATATAAATTACCCAGCATAAACCGCACCATGTCTCTCGTAGTATGGTAAGCAACCCTGAGGCCAAGAGCCACGTACAGGGTGTAGGGAAGAGGGAGGTGGTATGAGCTGGGGTGGACATACTGTATATAAGCCATCAGAAAAACGCGTTTAATATATATATATATATATATATATATATATATATATATATATATATATATATATATATATATATATATATATTTCATTTACCTTTACCTTCCTTACCCGGTCTTCTTCCCCTCCACCCCATCACACTTTGGCTATAGGGAGGGACTTTCTTATGTTCGGGTTTATGACTTCGAAATTTTTCCATGACCTGAGGAACGCACTGCACTACTGAGAAGAGTCACTCGGTCCATTCTATTAAGTGCACAATACGAACACGTTATATGCCTACAGTATATACAGTAATGGATTATTTCCTCAGTTAATCAGAAAATTATAAAATGTTATATGAAGATAAGTTTATGGCGAGATAAGCAGTGTGGCCGCGTGTGGACATCCTCGCGTGTGTGCTGGGTGGAGAAGGTAGCGTGGTCACAACACGACGGCAGAAAAGTGGAATAGAAAACTACTTTTTGTGTCGCTTCACCGTTAGCGGTACGCGGTCTACTTGCATTCGCTTCATGAGAGAGGGGGTGAGGGGTAGAATAAAGGTGGAGGTGGTGGTGGTGAGTGTGGTGGTGGTGAGTGAGTGAGTGGTGGTGAGTGAGTGTGTGTGTGTGTGTAATGTGTGTGTGTGTGTGTGTGTGTGTGTGTGTGTGTGTGTGTGTGTGTGTGTGTGTGTGTGAGTGTGATTTTGCATGGGAAGTGACGGTATAGGTCGGGAGAGGGGATGGCGTGTATGGTTTATGGTAATATTGCCCCGTACTGTATAGTGTTAAAAGCATAGGAGAGTTAAACCAGACCATAGTATGTAGATTCCCTATAGATATATTTGTCAGCCATGAAGTACTGACGAGATATGGTCAGCCTTAATATCAAAATGCTGGATGTGAAGTTAAAACATCTCTCTGTATCGAATTATCTCTCTACCGCTGATGTTTTAAGGTCTCAGGTATTGACTTCCGCCTCACCTTTAAGTCTTGATATATCTTTTATAGTGACTTGCACACAGCTGACCCACACTTGTCTTCCTCACCATCTTCCCTCACACAAAATTAACTCAGTTTTACGAGTCCTGGTGTGAAACATGTAGGTGACCCCTTCCAACTTTCACCTGGTCTAGGTCCTGCACCGCTCTCCTCCCTAGACCGTGTTAATGCTGTAATTACTGTCTTCTCCATTTGTCTTCATCCCCCCCCCCCTCCGCTCTCCATCCTTCTTTCTCCTTCTCCCTTACCTTTCTCTCGCAGCTGAAGGAGTAATTGTGATGATGGAGGGTTGTGGTGGTGGTGGAGGGAGGAAGGTTGTGATGGTTGAGGAGGAGGGGGAAGAGAAGGAAGAGTACGGTGATGGGTAGGGGGAAGGAGTGTTGAGCCAGGGCTACAGGGAGAGGGCGTGGCAGGAGGTTGTCTTCCGTCTTCCTCTCTCACACCCTCATTCATCTTCCCTTACTCTATGTCCACTACGAAGCCTGTGGGGAGAAAAATGACATCTCCCCTTCGGCCTTCCTTCGTGTGGTCAATTGGTTGTGTTCCTGTCTGTCGGTGGTGGTGTGGCGCGCCTGTGTTTTTTGGACGGTGGGGAGGATTTGATTTTGATTTTGCCGCTTGCAGCGGCTACTTTATTGTGCACCCCACACTCATCCTGTGAGCGGTAGCGCAAAAGGATTACAGAGTAGGGTTTACAAAGGGTCATAATAATTAACCCCCGTTGTCAGGATATTATGGCACTGAATGTTACACATTATTTCATTTACATTATTTGTTTAGTTCTATACATAAAGGGTAACTTATTGACAAATGCGTGAGTACAGGCGTGTGAGGCGAAATGTCTGGCCTCACACTTTGTTGTCATTGCATTATGTATTCAAGCACATTGCGTATTTGGTTCTGTACATGAGGCTGATATAGTTACTAAGTGCAAAAAGTGGATACAATCTGTATGTCGGCTATCTTACCATTAGAGATGAAGTGTTGTGCCCATTTCACACACAGTGTTAGCGGACCTGTCCTAAGGTTCTATCTTCGCACAGTCGAGGACGTAGTGTTCAAGTGTGTAATGACCATATGTATAGCCACACACTTCTGTTAGTTTGTTTACATCTGCTTGAGAACATACTGCCAAAAGTACTTATATCCCTAACCTTAATCTACTTGGTTACAACATCTTGTAATCTAGTGATCTTATTGCTTGCTCCATATGCATGTTTTCACTTGATACATCTCATCATGGTAATAACCTATGGATCGACTAGTGCCTGTTTGCACTTGTCTACTTGCGTCAAACTCATCAATAAGTTCTTTCCTAATTACAGTTTTAAGGGTTCTTTTTGACAGACCCAAATTGTATTCAACGGTGTCTTTGTTAGACGCGAGTTTGGCGAGGGCATCAACTCTGGGCGGGTATGGGTGTGGGTATGGGTGTAGTGTGGTTGTCTTTGTGTCTTGGCAGAAGCGTCAGTGCCCTTTACACATATACACACCACCTCTTTACATACACACTCATATGTGCGCGTGCCATACAGTGTATATCTGCATACACTCATGCACCTCCTTACTACACATACACACACATTACATTCTTACAGCCCCCTGCACTACCCTTTTACAGCCCCCTACACTACTCTTATAGCCCCTACACTACACTTATAGCCCCCTACACTACACTCTTACAGCCCCTTACACTACACTCTTACAGCCCCTTACACTACACTTATAGCCCCTTACACTACACTGACCCCCTACACACCCACAGCCCTTACACTACACCCACAGCCCCCTACACTACAGTACAGCCCCCTACACTACACTCTTACAGCCCCCCTCTTCTCTCTTACCTTCACTACACTCTTGAGCCCTACACTACACCTGCAGCCCCTGCACTCCCTCTTACAGCCCCTGCACTCTACACTCTTTACAGCCCCTACACTACCTCTTACAGCCCCTGCACCACTCTTACAGCCCCCTACACACACACTCTTACAGCCCCTACACTACACACTCTTACAGCCCCTACACCCACCTCTTACAGCCCCTGCACTCTTCACTCTTATTTCACCACCTCACAGCCCCTACACCACTCTTACAGCCCCCTACACACACTCTTAGCCCCCTACCACACTCTTACAGCCCCCCTACACCACACTCTTACAGCCCCCTACACTACACTTACACCCCTTGCTCTCTAACACACGCCACAAACAACACTAATATATATTTAATTACAAATACATTAACTACCAGCACGTGGGATATCGACAAGAGGCCTCACTGTAGTGTTAAACATATAGGCTTACTGGGGAAAATGGTTCCTCTCGACCGTGCAGTAGAGAGCCGACCTGCTGCCTTTATCTTGACGGATTGGCAGTGGGGCTCAAGGTACTCTGTCGGGTAACGTGGCACTGTGCCAGCTGTCCCCCACACGTACACCACCTTGACACACGCCGGCCCTAGGCTGCACCTACAGTACATACTTATTCGGTTCTATAATTAGACCATCCCGACCATAACAGTACAGTTACCCAAAAAAGTCCTGTCGCGAACCACGAACCCCGAGATTCAGACTCGTGAACCCGAAGCAGTAGGCACTGATACATTATTCAGTCCATAAATGCTTCGAATTCAAGAGTCTGAATCTAGGGGTTCATGGTTCGCGACAGGACTTTTTTGGGTGACTGTACATTGGCAAGATGTTGTCTTTATCATCTGTATCGTCTAATAGTTCAGAATCATTGTTGGTGTTAATGTTGGTGATCAATATGAATTAGTTCTCGTGAGGTAAGAAAGTATTTAAAGCGATGATCTTGGCCGTCAAATGTGCGTTTGAGACTAGCCATCAAAGGATGTGTTTAAGGGGGAGAGGGGGTCATCAGATAACAATTTGGCACTAACATATGAGGCACCCATTGCCATCACTGTCCTGGCACCTCATAGTTCAGCTGGTCGCGATGACTCTGCTCAGTTGGGAAAAATGGTGTTGTGAAGCTCTGAGTCACATAGTAAGACCGTCAGTGACACTTCTCCCACCCAGGCCACACTCCCCGACCCACCTACCTACCCCCCCTCCTTCTCTCTCCTTACAATTTGTACACTCCTCCACACATCACCCCCCCCCTTCCTCTCCGTCCACTCATTACCTCTCTTTTTGTCTTCCTCCACACATCACCCCCCTCCCTTCCTCTCCTTCTCATTATCTCTTTTTTTGTCTTCTCCACACATCACTCCCCCCCCTCCCCTTCCTCTCCTTCCCTCATTACCTCTCTTTTTGTCTTCCTCCCCGCTTGTATCACTCCCCATCTCCCCTTCCTCTCTTCCTCTTCGCCTCTCTTTTTGTCTTCCTCACATCACTCCCCCCCTCCCTTCCTCTCCTTCCTCATTACCTCTCTTTTGTCTTCCTCCACACATCAGTTCCCTCCTCCTACCTTCACTTCTCATCAGAAACGATCATTATCCCTCTGACACTTTCTTCCTCCCAGAGCACCTATCTCGTCTGTCTCTCCCCCACCACCCCACACCACCTATCTCCTTCCTCACTACACACAGCCCCCTCCACACAGCCCTCCTCCACACAGCCCTTCTCACACATCCCTATATCACCTCCACTCGTTCTTCTGTACTGTACACCAACTATCCTCCCCATGTCCTCCGTGACCCAGTTCCCACAAAACCCCGACAACTACACCCAGTGCCTTCCTCTATACTGTACCACACACCCTCCATCACCACAACACCCTTACACGATACCACCACCTCTGCCCAACACCACCTGTCCTCCCCTTCCACACCATCTGTCCTCCCCCACACCATCTGTCTTCCCCATACCACCTGTTCGCCCTCATACCACCTGTTCGCCCTCATACCACCTGTCCTCCTTGCACCACCTGACCTCCCCCAGGGGACTACATTCTCCTGTCATCCCCCACACCACTTGTACCTCCCCCCACACCCTCTGTCCTTCCCACACCCTCTGTTCACCCCCCCCACTACCTGCCCCTCACACCACCTGTCACTCCCCTCACCAGGTAAACACCCACCCACCACTGACAAGACGTAACTGGCCACACACTACGAGGCCTCCTTCACGGTGTTGACATATAACCTGCGAGGTAAAGGATTAATTTACGAATATTATGAGTAAATATCCTTCATTACGCGGTAGACACACAGCCTCTCTAAAATCACGTCCAGATAAAGCTCAGGTAATACACTACTTGAGGGAGCTGGACACTGTAGAATTTGTAGCTGCGTCAGGAACATCTATGGCTGATTGGCTGATGCAGACACACATTCTCACTGATTGGTAGATTGGCTGTTCGATTCAGTGATGAAATGACTGATTGACTGATTGACTGACTCTAACTTATTCACTGATTGATAGAACTTTTTTGTATTGGCCCGAGGTGGTTCATCTATACAGCGATAATTTCTGTCATTCATTCATTTGTGTGTGTGTGTGTGTGTGTGTGTGTGTGTGCGTGTGCGTGTGTGTGTTCGACTAAGATAGTAATACGAGATATAATCAAATGGTAAATGTATTATTTCCTTTATGATCAATTAGAATAAATAACTCTCCACTTGACATTTCCGTAACTTACATTATATATTAATCATTAAGAGTAAAACCATTGATAACAAAATATTTAAGATTACACTGCCCTGCATAGTTTTTGAGGTTTGTGTATTATTAAGCTTTTCTGGGTGTATTTTGCATGCTGATCTCAAAAATGTTATCCATTTTGCTCAATCAGGTCAGAATTTTGTGCTATAGCATTTTAAGTGGAGATTCAGGTAAAATATTGGCATTTTTCGCTCAAAATGGGGTCCTCATATTCGTTCATTAAAAAAATCATCCGAGACATTGGCAAGCCTCACAGAAAAGATTTCGGTCAGTTTTAATGCCCTTACGATGCATTTAAATACACCCACGTGCTCGCCGGCCATTTAAATGTCCGCCGTGACGCAAAGGAAAAGAGTATATGTCCGTGTTTTTTTACATATATTTTTTCACAATTAAATTTCTTTTTCATCTGGTGGTACATGGCATGTTTCCTCTGTCTGTGGGATAGTCGAGCAGACAAGCAGCACTACATGCAACGTGAGTTGGCCTGCAAGAAGTGGACTTACTCCAGGTTCTCACAATGTTGTTGCCCATGCTCTGGTGAATCCGCAGAACATTCTTCTTCCGCCACTGCACATCAAGCTCGGTCTGTTCAAAAACTTTGTAAAGGCACTGGACAAAAAAAGCCAGGCTTTCAATTTTCTGAAAGAAAAATTTCCAAAAGTCAGTGAGGCAAAGCTGAATGCAGGAATTTTTGATGGCCCTCAGATCAGAGAACTTTTCAAAGATCCCAAGTTTGATTGCAGCATGGATGTAAATGAGAAGAAAGCCTGGCATGCCTTTAAGTCTGTTGTCTCCAATTTTCTTGGCAACTACAGAAGTCCAGAGTATGAACGAGTTGTTGAGGACCTACTTCTGAGCTACAAAGTTCTTGGTGCACGCATGTCCATCAAGATGCACTTCCTCAGCTCCCACTTGGACTACTTTCCAGAGAACTGTGGTGATGTGAGTGAGGAACAAGGAGAACGCTTCCATCAAGATATCCGTGTAATGGAGGAGCAGTACCAGGGTCGCTGGGATATCAACATGCTCGCCGACTACTGTTGGTGTCTGAAACGGGACGCCCCAGACACCAACCACCAAAGAAATTCTCTGCGACAGCCATTTATGCATGTCTAACTGTAAAGGCATCTATGTAGTTGACATATTTTGGTCCTATGTGTTGTGGTTACATTTCTTATGATATATTTTGCATAAAAATTTTGACATCATATTTAAGAATTTCGATTTTTTCCTAATTCCCATAGCATAAAAATCTGACCTGATTGGGCAAAATGAATGGCATTTTTGGAATCAGCACACAAAATACATAAAGAATCAGCTAAGAAACCCCAGCACCTCTACCAAGATTTTTTTCAAATGCAGCCAGTGTTATTAATGTTATATCGTCCTTTAGATAATAAATATTACTATAATAACTTAAATATTAAAGACTTATTGATAATATAGTTAAACGCTACAAAAAAAAATCTCTCTCTCTCTCTCTCTCACGACAGGTGGAAGGGAACCAGTGATAATAATTTAGACTCTTACGTACGTTTTACCTGGCTGAACAGAGGCCCGGTAATATGACTTGATTACAGGTGTACAGTCACTGAGGTGAAGAGCGGTCATGGTGGTTTATAAAAAGTCCGTGGAGGATAACGCAGTGCTTACTATGTTGTGAAAGTGGCGTTGAAAATTATTGTAGTGTGGAGAGTGGAAGGAGGCGTGGAAGGTGAGGAGGGAGGCGTGGAGAGGGTGAAGAGGAGGAGGCGTGGAGAGGGTGAAGAGGAGGAGGCGTGGAGGGTGAAGGAGGAAGGAGGAGCGTGGAGGGTGAAGAGGGAGGAGGCGTGGAGAGGGTGAGGAGGAGGCGTGAAGGTGAGGAGGAGGAGGCGTGTGTGGAGAGTGGAAGGAGGCGTGGAAAAGGTGAGGAGGGGGAGACGTGGAGAGGGTGAGGAGGAGGAGGCGTGGAGAGGGTGAAGAAGAGGAGGAGGAAGAGGGTGAGGAGGAGGAGGCGTGGAGAGGGTGAAGAAGAGGAGGAGGAGAGGCGTGGAGAGGCGAAGAAGAGGAGGAGAAGGAGGCGTGGAGAGGGCGTGGAGATGGCGAAGAAGAGGAGGAGAAGGAGGCGTGGAGAGGGCGAAGAGGAGGAGGAGGAGGGGTGGAGAGGGTGAGGAGGCGACCAGTGTTCCCTCCACCCTACTGTACCTTTCAACGCTGTAGTAGTGTAGTCACGCCCCATTAATATTGATAACTATAGCAGGTTGATTAATGACATGAATCACTTTGGAATAATAATCCTACGGTGAACTTTCCAGCATGAGAAAAAAATATATAAGAAATTGAATGAAAAAAATTATACTCTCCAAATCGGAATATATTGATTCAGAGAACATGTTCACGTAGACGATGAGTACAGTACGATTGTTTGGTAGTACAGTATTGTGTTAACCGAGGTTATTATTATGAAGGAAGCTTGTGAGGATTTCAGAGGTTGTGATATCGTAAAGAGGATAACGAGCAAGTAGTACTTACTTTGACAACACAACATGTACACTGTATATCGTTCTTCACTCTTAACTTTCGTATTTATTTATGGTCATTATTATCATTAATTTAGTTTCATTTATTATTATTATTATTATTATTATTATTATTATTATTATTATTATTATTATTATTATTATTATAATAATAATAATAATAATAATAATAATAATAATAATAATAATAATAATAATAATAATAATAATAATAATAATAATAATAATATTTTCGCCCCCCAGGCCCTGATGTGGGTCAGTAACCTGTGCCCGGGTGGGCTAATGCTCGGGGGAAAAAAAAGTTAGTTGGAAGGTTGTGGTTATCTCAGAGGATGTGTTATCGTAGGAAACTGGTTGATGTTATCATGGTTATTTTAGCTACCACAAGAGCAACCTGCCGATGCTGTACATTACCCACGTGTCTTTGTGTGTGTCTCCTTAAGGAAGTGAACGGCTCATTGTTATGCTAGAGTCCCGCTTTAATAGGCCTGGCGTTGTGCGATTATCATAGCTGGTAGGTATCCTTATTACCTGGCGTCCGCGTCCACCACCAAGGTCCACGTTTTTTTAAGCTCTCGTTCCAGTAATTTATGAGCCAACTGGGGGTGAGAGAAAGCGCCTTAAATATCGGTACAGTCCCAGTGACGCTGTATCACTGTTAGATCTCGAGGGTCACATTAAGAATAGCCCCTCCCACAGGTGGCATCAGGGTGGTTTATCATCAGGAGGGAGCTGTAGGTGGGCAAATCTTCATAGGATCAGACATATCCATGGGACCGGTGAGGTGTATTTTATTATTGTAATAGATCTGTCAACAGTAACAGGAATTCTTTCCCACTAAGACGCAAAAATTTGTCACCTAAATTTTACATTTTTGATATTTTGATAACGGTCAACAAACCATCTCAATGGCCGTGTGGGGTCGAGATGATGTGGTATTGTACACCTGGTGTTAGATAGCACTGGAATGTCCACAAGTAATTTAAATATTTGTGCTCGCTTCCATTTGTTCAGTACCACTCGTGTGTTCATACCAGATTGTTGATAATATTTCTTTCGCGAGTTGCTGGGGGATAATGTGTGTAGATAAGTGTACAACTGACTATGGCGTTAAACAAAATAAAATACCTAAGTGCAACGCTGCCCAACAAAGGGTTAAGAGTTGAAGTACTGGTACAAAAGAGTGATTAACTACGGTACTTAAACTATCAAACCAGGAGCAGACACGAAGCAATGGTTTTGAATTAAATAAAATTTGATTTAGACGTGAAAGAGATAAATCTTGGTTTGGAAATAGAGTAATGGATGAGTGAAACAAGTTACCAGATACATCATTAACTGGACCTCGCTGGGTAGCTTCAAATATAGGTTGGACTGATGTACGGGTGTTATGTATAAGCTTGGTGTAAACAGGACTGCCTGGTATGGGGAAATTACCCATGCTGTAATTTCCTTCGTTCTTATGTTAACCCAACCCAACCCAACCCAACCCAACCCAACCCAACCCAACCCAACCCAACCCCAACCCAACCCAACCCAACCCAACACCAACCAACCCAACCCAACCCAACAACCAACAACCCCCACAACCCAACCAACCCCCCCACCAACCTAACCCAACCCAACCCATACTGTCGTTAGTGAATTGGGAGATGAGGTAAACAATTAAACCATGGCTTAAAAACAAGAGTAAATTAACATACAGAAATAGAGACATTATTGACGATTGTGTTGTGCTTAACTGTCAGGTACATTAATCGTAGGTGTCGGGTGTCAGACTATAATAACTCCTCTACCTGTGTCATATATTACTGCATTCTGCCTGTGTCATGTTGCTGCATTCTACCTGTGTCATATATTACTGAATTCTACCTGTTTCATATATTACTGCATTCTACCCGTATCTTATATTACTGAATTCAACTTGTGTCATATATTACAGCATTCTACCTGTGCCATATTATTGCATTCTACTTGTGTCATATATTACTGCATTCTACCTGTGTGTTTGGTATACTATTACACTCGTGAGTCAGGTATATTGTTCTACAGTGTATCCAGGTGTCAGATATATTACATTGTACCTAGGTGTGTTATGCTTTGAAATGTATCATGTGTATTCAGTTGTACTAAATCGTGTTTTATTTTCAGGTATGGTTGATTAAGGGGGGGTATTGCCACAAGCTCACACACACACACACACACACACACACACACACACACAGGTATCTTCTCTGGTTTATTTTGTGTGAGTGTGTGTGTGTGAGAGAGAGAGAGAGACTTGGTTTTGTGTGTGTGTTAGTGAACTATGTTTGACCATACGGCGGCGCGTGAATTAGCCTGGTATTCATGGTTAATGTGGCGAGCGGCAGGTTTGTAAACACACTACTAGTGATGCTGCCGCTGTAAATGTGTTTGTATTGTGCTCTTGTTTAGATCCTGGTGATAAAAAAGAGTGCATTCTACCTTACACGAAAGGAAAAGAGCTTTGGTGGTGTTGGGGTCACATGGTAGTGGTGGTGAGATGGTGGGGCACATGGTAGTGGTGGTGAGGAGATGGGGCACAAGGTCGTGATGGTGTTGAGGTCCCAAGGTAGTGGTGGTGAGGAGGTGGGGCACATGGTAGTGGTGGTGAGGATGGCACATGGTCGTGATGGTGTTGGGGTCACATGGTAGTGGTGGTGAGGAGATGGGGCACATGGTCGTGATGGTGTTGAGGTCACATGGTAGTGGTGGTGAGGAGGTGGGGCACATGGTAGTGGTGGTGAGGAGATGGGGCACATGGTCGTGATGGTGTTGAGGTCACAAGGTAGTGGTGGTGAGATGGTGGGGCACATGGTAGTGGTGGTGAGGAGATGGGGCACATGGTCGTGATGGTGTTGAGGTCACAAGGTAGTGGTGGTGAGATGGTGGGGCACATGGTAGTGGTGGTGAGGAGATGGGGCACATGGTCGTGATGGTGTTGAGGTCACATGGTAGTGGTGGTGAGGAGGTGGGGCACATGGTAGTGGTGGTGAGGAGGTGGGGCACATATATTAGTAGTAGTGGTGGTGTTGGCGACACATGGTAGTGGTGGTGGTGTTGGTGTCACGTGATAGTGGTGTTGGCGTCACATGGTAGTTGAATTGAATTGAAACAGTTTATTTAGCCAGAAAAACACAGATACAGAGTGGATAATAATAACAATATTAACATGGCTGAGCCAGTTGAGAACCTGAGCTCTCTTGTAGGCACCTGATATATACTTTAGATTTATATCAAGGAAGTATTATGTAACATTTAGTATCATCTGGAATAGCACAATAGCATGGTGGTAATAAGAACATCTCATAATATTACCACGGTTATCACTTCAAATTTTATTTTATTTATTTATTATTTTTTGCTTTATTATTATTATAAGTATATACATAAATTACAGCAGAATTGAAAAACATAAATATAATGAGGAAGCAGTACAACACGGGTTGTACAGTAATAAGGTTGGGCAAGAGGACAGAGCTGTCAGGATTATGTCTAGTTGGCAAATATATTGATTGCAATGGTAAATACTTATCTATTTACATGATAATTTCCGATAAAACGGTTTTGATGGTACAATAAAAGCAGGTACTGTTAATATAGTAGGTGTTACAAGAAATATTAATACTTAGACAATAGATATTTTTTAAGAGATGATTTAAAGGAAGGGAGCGTAGTCTTTGCTCGGATGGGTGGGGGTAAGTTGTTCCACACCTTCACACTATGATATTTTATGGAGGTCTGGGACTGAGAGGAGCGCATGGGGGGTGGTCTTTGAAGCTCTGGGAGCCTTAAGTTGTATCTCTGATTATTCCAGAAGTAGAAATAATTATTGTCAAACAAGTGATTGACTGATTTGTAAACAAAGAGGGCACAGCAGTAGGTGTTAATATCTTCGAATTTTAACATTTTCATTTAAGCAAATTTTTCGTTTGTGTGATCTGTTTTTTTTTCAACTAGGTCATTGTCGGTACATCTCTCTTTTGTGCAGTAACCAGGGATTGTGTTTTTGAAGAGCCAGAGGCCCCCCATAGTGTGTGACAGTGTATCAGGTGTTGGTAAACAAGATCATGATAGATTTTTTTCATTGCTGTGAGAGTGAGTGACTGTCGAGTGTGATACATGATACCGCACATAGTAGTGGTGGTGTTGACGTCACATGGTAGTGGTGGTGATGGTAGTGTTGGCATCACATGGTGGTGATAATAGTAGATTTTGTAAAAAGAATGAAAATATTACTGATTACTAGTGATATAAATAGTGAAATCAATGATGCGAAACATCTTATTCTGTCCAGTGCTTGTCCTAAATATTTAAGTATTTATTTGTCAACCCTGTGGTGTCAAATGAGTGAAAATTAATAAGATTTGTATTTTTATTGACCTTGAGTTTATTGAAGCTCGAATGGTATATTTTGGATTATGGTTGAATTGTGAGTTAGGAAGGAATAATCTGAGTGACTATAGGCGGGTGAAGACATGACTATAGGTGGCTGAAGACAAGGCTATGCTATAGTTTCGTGAAAGTTAGTCTTTGTTGATAACGATGCGAGGATTTTATGTTACTTTGTAGTGATAGGGATAACGAGGAGAATGAGAAGGGACAATGCTGAAGAGGTAGGAAGAATTAGGAGAGGAGAAGGGGAAGAGAGAAGAGTTGGAAGAAATGGTAGAACATGAGAGATACACTAGGAGGAGGAGGAATGGCAAGGAAAGGTAGAGGAAAAACAAGAATAAGAAAAAAGAACTTTCAATATATACATCACATCAGAAGGTCACTGAGGAACTATTACCCAGGATGAAACTAGCTCTAGTGTGATGATCATGGTAGGCAGGTGACAGAGGGTCTACCTGGAGGGAGTGTGTCTGACAGGTAAGCTTAACATCCCGAGTGTTTATCTGTCGAAGATATTGTGCAGGCTTTGGTGCTTGATAAGTTGATTGTGGTTAGCTGAGGCTTTCCACTCAGGCATGCGCTACTTACAGTATCCTTCACTAGTGCGTTTACAGGGCTCGCCATATAAACATTGCACAATTCATTGCCGGTACATTGCAATAATTGTTTTTAAAATGTTTTACTATGATTCCATAGTATGTCTACTATTCCGAGTTTCCTTCTGTCGAATGTAAACAAACACAGGGCTGCCACACTGCGCAAAACCTGATGAACCCATGTAAACGCACTAGTGAAGGGGACTGTATATCTACACTAAGACAGTCACAAAAGATGATGATGTGGCAAAACCTTGCTTAATCTTGTGCTTGGTTGATGGCGAATTATATGTTACTGATGAGCTTTGGGCTTCTTAAGACCATGATTAATACAAAGTGACATCACTGGAATAGCAAAAGTTCATTACAGTGTGTGTGTGTGTGTGTGTGTGTGTGTGTGTGTGTGTGTGTGTGTAAAGGGAGGATATAACTTAAGAGGCTACAGAGTTATTAATACCATGTTTAATTTTTTGGAGGGGGAGGGCTCACGGATAATTCGAGCTAGCAGAAACACAATCGATATATATTGTTGGTAAGAGAGGTGTGATATGATTGGAAACGTCCAGGTTAACGAGTCTACCTGGCACCAGTGAAGGGCCGCCGGTCTGTTAATTAACACAGGATGCGTACCGACTCCACGCTCTCATTATCCTAAGCTGAAGGTCTGGTCCAGGTTGAGGGTGTGTGATTCTGTGGTTGTGGAGAGTTTGTCCTATATGTTAGCTGTGGTAAGAAGCCAGAGTATTTAAGGAAGTGGGTAGCTGTGACGGGGGTAAATATGATGTAGAAGCCAAAGAGTACAAGTAAATAAATAAATAAATAAATAAATAAGATTTGTTTTAATTGAGTGTCTATTGGGTTTTAATCTTGATAAATTGTGTGAAGTCGTATTTTTGCAACACGAGAGGACTTTACACACACATGGCGTACGCGGGGCGAGTCAAGGCAGGGCGTGGTGTTCATGGCAGCTTCCCGTGATAATTCATCGGCGTCTTGGCTAATCAGGTCTTGAGGAAGTCAAGGATTTAGATAGTGTGTGTGTGTGTGTGTGTGTGTGATTAAGTAGTGGATAGAACACGAGAAAAAGAGGATGAATAAGAAGTGTAGAAGATGATAGGAAAAAGAGGAAGAAAAAAGTAGAAGACAAGATGAAGGGAAGAAGAAGATTAAGAGTGAGAGGTGACACTTACGAATGGAGAAATTGTAGGATGAGTCGAATGAAATGAAAAAGATAAAAGAGAGGTAGAAAGATGTAAAAAAGAAATGGAGAAAGTGTGGCAAAGACCAAGGAAAGCAAGAAGAGGAACAGCAGGCAAGTCCAATGTTGACGGTAAGCACAAGTGTCAGGGGTTCAAAGATGGCATGATACCGTCACTATGTACAGTATGTAACTTACTGACAAAAAGCATGGTCCTTCAGGCACTTGGCGTCCTTAATGCATGAATCACGAAGGCAAGCATGAACTCAGCATGCTTCCCTGTTGGGCGCTGTAAACGGTTTTGTGCTTCGCCTTGAGCAGGATGCAAGGGGGTGCCCAATAAACTAGCCCCCTCGCGTGGCAAATCTAAAATCTGAAAATCCTAGAACTGAAATCTCTCTCTCTCTCTCTCTCTCTCTCTCTCTCTCTCTCTCTCTCTCTCTCTCTCTCTCTCTCTCTCTCTCTCTCTCTCTCTCTCTCTCTCTGTTCTTAATCGTCATTATACCAGTCATCTTCAGTTATTTTCTGCTTCCTCTTAATCTTGTCATTTTACCACTTCGTCTATTCTTCCTGATCTCTAGTCATCATCATCTCCACATTAGAGTTAGAATGGAAGAGTTCACTAAACCTTAGCTCGTGTCATGTAACATACATCATTAAAAAAAACGTTAATTGTGTGTGTACAATCAGAGTCGTGAAACATTATGAGAGCCCCCTACCACAAGGCAGAGCGCACCAAAAGTTTTAGCCCTTCGGCATATGTTTTCACCAAATTTCACGACACGACTTTTGTCTTTCATTGTACTGTACATTACGATGTCTGCCAAGATAGACGCAAGTGTGTGTGTGTGTGTGTGTGTGTGTGTGTGTGTGTGTGTGTGTGTGTGTGTGTGTGTGTGCCAGCAACAACATACTCGTTCAACATAATGTTCTCTCCCGCTATATGTCGTGCTCCATGTAGCCTCCACAGATGTAAAACATTTCTCACCCGTTCATACCACAGTACTCCAATAGGTGGGGTCCAAGTAGAGAAGCTGGAGGGCAAACCCCAGATATTTTATTGCCGGGAAGTAGCAGTGTACAGTATGTTGTGTGGGTGAAAACTTGGTCTGGTCGTTCGAGGATCACAAGTGTACAGCAGATGTGATCGTACCCTGTGATAGTCCTCAGGTGTTATAACACACACACACACACCAAAAACTACTAAGAGAATCAAACCATCTGTGGGTAAACAGAGCAACTTGTTTATGAAGCTTCCGACTCAAAAGTTCAAATATGCAATGTCCATATACCTAATGGTCGGTGTCTGTCAACTTTTCTCCGTAACTGTACATAGACAGACAGACAGACAGACAGACATATATATAGAGAGAGATTTATTTATTCAGTAAAATCGGCATATACGTTTATTGGGTCAGCATGAATGTCCTATACAGAGAAATGCAGATACACAGTTCATCGTGCATATAGACAACTCAGGTATAGTTTACAAAGTATATAGACCGTGCAAGTATACAGTTTCCAATTTACCTTAGCGTGTATATGTCGAACCCAACTGTTTATGTATACGTTAAGCCCAGGAGTGTGTGTGTGTGTGTGTGTGTGTGTGTGTGTGTGTGTGTGTGAGAGTTAGTTTTACTCACTTACAAGAACGTTAAGCTCACCATAACACAGTGTACATAATATATAAACTAGCGAAGAATTATTCACGTCACAGATAATAAGATAACAAATTACTTTATGATGCACGCCTTACCCGCCACCACCCACCCTACGACACACACACACACACATACACACTGTAAGCTGACACGCATGTTACGTAGTGTTTACTGTGGTCTGATAGCATCAACATGGGCTGATTAGCTATGCGTGTTGTGATTGGATTTGCATAAAGTTCATCATGGGGCCCAGACTTTGTGTTGCTGAACCTGTGCTCATTTGGTAACTTAGGTGAATTTATATATCTCTATTTACAGAGGAATTTTGAACTCTGTGTATTTGAGAGAGAGAGAGCCATGTTTGTCTCTAGAAGGTTTATGGGTGTCTTGTGTTAGAACCTCATTTAGACTTTAATTTAAACCCCCGAGAGACTTTCACACACACTCAGGAGCCGCAACGTAGAACAACAGCTGTCTCTATATCGACCCAGACAAGAATGTATCGTTACATATGAACCTTTTTAATGAAGGTTTAATTCGTCGAATATTTAAACCTTTTGTTGTCGAGTCAGCGATTTTTTGAGCGCAATTGTTTAAAAAAGGAACCCGTGAAGCAATTGGGATTGGAATTATGCATGTTAAAGGTATATTACAGGTGTGTTGCGTTTATTGCTGGGTTTTATCTTGTATATTTCAGGTGTAATGTAGGTATATACCATTTATGATTCAGGTATTATTCCATGTATATCATTATTATAATTTAAGTCTCCCAAGAATATCCCAAGTGTACTAAAGGTAATGTACTCCAGGTATAGTAGAGAGTATAGTCTTGTTATGCTTCAGGTAAGTGGACTCCAGATATAGTTCAGGTAAAGTCCAACCTACCTGCTTCTGTACTGCCTGGTGTGGGTGGGTACGGTGGGTGTGCGTGGTTATGTGGGCATGATTGATGGGTCGCACGTGTGTGTGGGTGGATGGGTAGGTGAGTAGGATAGTGTGTGTGTGTGTGTGTGTGTGTGTGTGTGTGTGTGTGTGTGTGTGTGTGTTAAATCATAGAATAATCAAGATAGTTTACGAAATTAAAAAAAAAATGAAATTGATGACAGTTGTTAGTGCGTTAAGTGGCAGTGGTTGTCTTTATTAAGGTGATTTTGACAATGTGTCGTTATTATTGTAAATAGTTGAGATTTTAGTTCCGGAAGCCAAAGTTACTAACGTGTCAACATGTTGGCGGGGGCGAAGGGTGTAGCTGGTGGTACTGTGCCTCTACGCTTATGGTGCATCAATTTTTTTTATGTCATCCTGAGTTGATGACTGGATCACTAATCTTTGGGTGTGTCTGTAGACAGATATTTTGTAGGTATACGTCAAGTTCTTTGTTTTAAGTTCTGCTTAGTATTTCGTTTGCATTTTCTTTGTTTATGTTAGTTCTCGAATTGAGTTGTGTGTGAGAGATCATTGACCTTGTATGACCTTCACGAGTGACCGGAAGAGTAAATCTTTCAGTCACATAAGACAATATGGTAGTAGTGTTAAAGAAAATGGACTCCTGATGTAGTACATTGTAGACCAAGGCTTTTCTGGTACACAAGGAGGTAATGTCCCCCTGGAGCGAACCAGTGACCCGAAGGACAGGAGGCGAGCGCTGTATCAACTCGACCGCCACACCCGTTTTGTTAGTTGTTATCACATGTATAAACCGACACTTATCTACAACCAGGGAACCGGACACTCAACAGCTCCAGTCTGATAAGGTTTAAGTTCAGGAGACAATACTGTAGTGAGTGTAGGTGAGAAAGGTTTGTGAAGACTAGTGTAGTCTTAGGGTTGGTTATGGTTATTGTGTAAGTCTTAGTTAACAGGGCAGATGGAGACTTGGGAAGTGGACTCTGGCGTTAGTAAGACTGTTCCTCACTCTGACTTCATTATGAGTCACCATCAGCGGGAGGAGCCAGAGCTGTTAGATGTAACTCTGTTTATAGTTAACAGTGACGGCCATAGTTACGTTCTGGCTCTTAACATTGAGCAGCTGAAGAACTGTATATTGATGTGTATGACAGTAGATAAATAGACTGTACACTTAATACAGCATTGAACAGTTGAACATAAAGTAAGATCATTTCAGTGTGGGCTTTATTGAGTTAGAAGCTTTTGAAGTTTTGAAGAATGGAGAGAGAGAGAGAGAGAGAGAGAGAGAGAGGACTGTGCGCTACTTCCCTGGCAACCGCTGCCCGCAACGCTGTACTCTTAACGCTAAGTGGCTAAATTGGGATCGTTTTAGGGTAGGCTATGTTTAATGAAGATATATTCATTTCCTACTTTTTGTATTGCTCTCGTGATGCTTGAAACCTAACACTATTTTCAACCCTCAACTTATAAATTTAAGCATTGAAGTGTTGAGTTGGGACGCATCGCTTCAGGACACCACGAAGTCTTTCACTCTCAGATTTGTTTCCGCTAAGTTTTATTTTTCATTTACAATAATATGTATTTTCAGCGTCCATGGTTGTGTTATTATGTTTTCATTTAGTGATATAAACCTGGCGAGGATTTAAATGCTGAGTTTGAATCTAAAAACAACGCCAACTCGAGTAATGAACAATATCTAGAATCACCCTTTGACTTGCTATGACTGATGTGCAGTGTTAGTATTTCGTGTTAACTAAAGTGACATTACAGTTTGTGTTGATAGGCAGAGACGCTGAACTGGCAGACAGTCAACATGTCGAGTAGAGTGCAGAGCAATGTTTCATCTCTGGTTATTTTAATTATCTCAAAATATACGAATAAAACATTATTGTAAAGAATTGCAAAAGCTTTCTTTCATCAGTGTCTATTGTTTGTTATTGTTAATATGATACACAATGGCCAGGTGTTTGTAAATGGCGGCGTTTATCAGCCTTTATGAAGTAACAACAAAGTTTGAATTTAGTTTTTATCCGGTATATATACAGCTCCTTTTATCTTCTTATTTATTATCTTGCAACTTTTTTGACAGTTCTTAATGGTGCATCCAAGTGTCTTAGTTTTAAATTTGAACTTACAAGTGTGTCCTCCCAAGTGAGGCACGAGGTAGTGTTGGAAAAATACCGCAAACAGGACTGCTAAATCATCATTTATTAGAAGCAAACAATAAGAACCAGCCACGAACACTACTCACTTAGGTTGGTTCGTGATACTTCTCCAACGTTGTATGCTGTGTGTACTGTGTACCAGAGAACCTGCTTACCGGGAGTACATTATAAACAAATGTCACAATGCAATTCCCTGCCAACTTTACGCCAGACGAATGTTCGCCCGCTTTCTACAGCAATAAACTTATTTACGAGTACCATAAGTTCCTCAGCCAGTGTCTAGTGGTCGAGGAAGCAGATGCACCCTGAGGTCGCCAGCAAGTCATCTTGGTCGTGTGTTTGTAGGTCAGGTGACACTGGGGTCGTGGGTCCGCGTGACTCACTCCTGGCGATGCGGGCGTCACTCTGCGGCTGATGACCCAACAGTGTCTCGACACACACACGCATGATAATTGGCTGTGTCGTCTGTGTGTGTATATGTCACTTAACGAGTGGTGTTGATGATTGTTAGTGTTGACTCTGTGACGTGGAGGCTGTATCTTGTTTGTTTTATGATAGTGTTTTATGGTGAAGATATCCAAGCCATTTTTATTTTCTTTGTGGGGTTGTGGGGTTCACGACGGTCTGGTGTGGTAACATCATTCTCGTCTTGTCTCCAGTGGTGCTCGTCCTAGTGTTGTCTTCCATGTGTGCCTGGGTGTCACTGGGTCCAAGACGGCACCAGTCTTTATCTTACATGGCGGGAGTTTATCAACTTACACACGCTTTTGTGTGTTTATGTGGTCTTGTTCTAATTGGTTTTGTCTTTTGGATCACTTCAGATTAATCTCCGTACCCTAACCTCCCAGGTGTTGTTGGAGGTCTTTAATTATCAGGTACAGTAAGATGAAGCACCTGATCTTAACTTGATCCATTCTTTTTGGTTATTTTATCTACAAAATAGGAAGAGACTTATCCCACCACCTTCTCCGCCTGTGTCCACATTCAGGGTTGATGTCCTCACCAGCAGCGAGGGCAGAGGCCGCTCTTATAGCCGGGACTGCCTTGTCTGCTCTGCACTAATGTGTTTTGTTTTGGAAACTAATTAGCGAGCCTCAGACCCAAGCCTTGAAGCAGAAGAGCTCACAGACACCATGATCCCGCTAGTGCTAACGTAAACATAACCCTTATTAAAACAAAGGCATTTAGTACTTTTAATTATCTCGAGAGCCATTACGAAGCATTATAGATATGTAAATTCTTTTCAAGTCATTGAGCTTCGATGTTATTGTGTCTTGACATGAACAACAATTTGGAGTGTGTATTATATGGACTCTGTATTTTCCATTAGGTCTGTGTTCTTCAGAAAGGCAACAAAACAATACATTTGTCCTACGGCATATACAAATTTTATCTGTGTTGTAAAGATTATAAATTTAGGACAAGTGTCACAAATTTTCATCTCTTTAAATGGGAATTTCTCCGTTTCATCACCCCGGAAGAGCGGGTCCTGTGCACCTCTTATAGACGGCCAGTGACATCTTCCCGCAGCCCTGTATAAAAAAAAGGAAGACGTGGGGGAGAAGCCGCTGTGTCATTTTCCGCACACAAAAAATGAAAGAAGAGTTCGTGTGATGGCGGTGGTGGTGGCAAAGGGTGTCAAAGGAACCGCTGGGTTGTTGATGTTGGTGACCACAGGCTGTCCTCCTCCCCCCCTCCACCTGCTGCCGCTCCTCTCCGCCCAGGTCGTGTGTGTGTGATGATGATCAACAAGACTGTGATGTTAGTTTATGAGTGTGCGGAGGTTCCCTTAATGTGGCTTTATGCGTCGCGGTCTTATGGCTTTTGTACTCTCATATCAAAAGGGTGCCTGTGTGTGTGTGTGTGTAATTAAAATAATAATTAACTGTTTATTGAAAAAGTTCTGCAGCCCGAAGGCTGAAAATATACATTGGACATAAATGACTTATTACATACATTGGTGGTTTAACAAAAGCCTTCATTAGAGAAAGGTAAAGGAACATACAGTGAACATACAGATTAATGTAGGTGTTGAACAGCAAACACGTAGTGTAGTAACTCCCTCCCAGATGGTGTTAGGAGGGACCTCACGTGGTGTAGTAGTTCCCTCACAGATGGTGTTATGAGGGACCTTACGTGGTGTAGTAACTCCCTCACAGATAGTGTTATGAGGGACCTCACGTGGTGTAGTAACTCCCTCACAGATAGTGTTATGAGGGACCTCACGTGGTGTAGTAATTCCCTCACAGATGGTGCTATGAGGGACCTGACGTGGTGTTGTAATTCCCTCACAGATGGTGCTATGAGGGACCTGACGTGATGTAGTAATTCCCTCACAGATGGTGTTATGAGGGACCTCAAGTGTGTGGATGGGTGAAAGTTGCCGACTTCTATTGAGCCAGAAATACTTTTACACAAACTTGTGTAGAAAATAAAGAAACCAAAAATATCAGCATTTGGTCTGACTACCAGGTGAGTAAAAAGTTGACACTGGCAGGTGTAACGCGCCTTGTCTTGTGACCCAGGGCGGTCTACTTGGGCTGTGCTATTTTATAGAAGCAAATTTCGGCTGGTGTGTTGACAAGAGAAACGTATAAGATGAGTATACTATAATATAGTTTTTATAGCTTTAGACCGTCATGTTTTCGTCAACATCCACGTTGTGAAAACTTCAGTCAAACTTGTTTAAGTAATCTGTAACTCTTAACGTGACGTGTATGTTTGTAGTGGGACGTTTACAGGGTAGTGGTGGTGTGTATTGGAGGATTTTTATTATTTGGGCTACCAAGTGAGCGGTAACGCAGTACTACAGAACATTGATCATAAAAGGAGCTTTATTAAACGCCAGTAAGGGTTATTGTGGCATTGATACATCTCATCATGGTCGACAATAGGTGGATCAATTAATGCCTGTTTGCACTTGTCTGTTTGTTTCTAATTCCCCAGCAAATCCTTTCCTTATTACAGGTTTACGGTTCTGTTGGATAAGTTATTAAGGTATAATCCTCGAGCCACCCACGGCCAGTATTGAGAGAGCTGCCAGTAAATAACCCCGAGTGATGTTTTCAGTCTGTAGGCTAATTATATATTCAAAAACATTTATTTTGGCTGTGTGTTGGGATAAAGGACTGTGCATAACAAGTCGTGTAGGTTAGGAGATGTCGAAGGGAACTGTCCGTCAGGGTGGCAGGAAGTATTGTTGTATCTCAGCTTAATTGGAACTGCTGCTTTAGTCCACACATCTTTATAGTGCATCTCTTGTAGTTTGGATCCAGTTAGATTCACCAGTTCCTTGACTCATATTTTCTATCAGTTTTCATGGGCACAGTGTTGTCTGGATAACCACACTAGAACCCAAGTTGGGATGGTGAGGGAGGGGGGGATGATGGTGCGTGTTGAGGTAAAGGAAGAATGTAGAGGAGTGAGGAGGTTGTTGTTTGTGTATGAAGCCTTAGATACTAGTCAGAGCTATAAGATATGATGCTGTCTGTTGTGGTGGGGAAGATGTTGGTGGTGTGGGGTAATCGATAGTAGTTGGGGTGGGGGGGTGTTGTTGATGGATAGTGGGAGTAGATTATGACGTTAGCTGATTTTTGAAGGTTAGGATATTAGTTGTGGTAAATGGTGGTAGTGGATGGGATATTGGTGGTAGGAGGTGGTGTTCGGTGGTGGTAGTGGCCTGGGTTTACAGTGGGTGGGTTATTTCGCGTGTTGCAAAGTACTTAACCTTCCCCAAGGGTCGACAGTCTCAACTCATCATAAGATAGGTTAAATTTCTTTCTGTATTCCTCGTTACTGATCATGGTGATATAGTGATGGAAAAAAATGCAGTAACCTTTCAGTCTCAGTGTAATCTTAAGACTTTTTAAAGACTTTTAGACTTTGGGGTTAAAACGCTTACTTTGCGTGACCAACTAGCATTCATTATCTTGTCCAGTCACTTAACATACCAGACCGAATCATTGTTCATAACGTTCTCTCTCTCTCTCTCTCTCTCTCTCTCTCTCTCTCTCTCTCTCTCTCTCTCTCATCTATTCACAATATATTCCGTCTTTTATACTTCGTCACTATTCATTTCTAATTGTCTCCAAATATTTTTCGTCGCCATCGTCTCACACCGATATATTTCATCATTCTCTTTCTTGGTCTTCTTCAACCTTAATATTCTTAGGTGCTATATTTCCCTATTTTAACCTTCATTTGTTTTTTTTGTTTTTTCGCATTCGTTCTCCTCTTTCCTCTGTTATCGATATTTTTGTAGTTTATCATATGTTTCTTCTTTGTATCTGTGAACCTGTTTATTTATTCATTTTTATCTGTGCTCCTTCTTCTTCTTCTTCTTCTTTCGTATTCGTGGTTGTCACTGTGGTAGGCGTGGTTGTGGCGCCCTTGATGTGTGTGTGTGTGTGTGTGTGTGTGTGTGTGTGTTGTGGGGCTGGGGTGGTGGTGGTGTACCGTTGTGGGTCGAGAAGTCTGCACCCTATAATCAGAGAACTCACATGGACAGTCTTGCCTCAGTCACCGTCTGCCGCCGCCGTCACCACCACCACCACCACCCTCGCACACACCCACACACACACACCCACACTACCGCCCACCACGACCTATATATACAGACACAACCGCCTCCGCCCACCCGCCTCCTAGCCACCACCGCCAACTTCCTCACCACCACCACCACCGCCCGCTATCCTCTTCGTCGCCACCACCGCCCGTCTGCCTGCCTGCCTCCTCGCCACCACCACCCACTGCCTCGCCTCTCAGCCACGTCTGCTCCACATATCACTTTTTTTTTACACACACTTTTTCCTGTCAGATGTAAACACTCACACACACACACACACACACACACACACACACACACACACTCTCTCTCTCTCTCTCTCTCTCTCTCTCTCAGACTGGTGTGTATATAATTATTTTAATTTTTTTTGCTGCATTCTGGTTTGAGTTTGATTGTAGTTATTTGTAAATTAATTCAATGCTTTTTGTTAGATGTTAATGTTACTTGTTCCTCCTCTTGTATTGACATGTGTGTTAGTATTTAAGGTGTACTGAACGATGTATTACAGATAATTATGTTATATTTTATTTATTTTATAACGTGTTCGTCTTTTATCTACTGTAAGAATTATTTATTATTTAAAATGTTATTATTATTATTATTATTATTATTTTTATTATTATTATTATTATTATGATAATTATTATAGTAATAACAGCAATCCTTTTCTTCCTCTTGTTTCTCTTCTCCCTCCCTCTCTTACTCCTCTTCTCTCCCTCCTCCTCCTCTTCTCTCCCTCCTTTCGTATCCTCTTCCTTCAACTCATGCAGCCTGCACGTAACCGAGTGTGTGTGTGTGTGTGTGTGTGTGTGTGTGTGTGTGTGTGTGTGTGTGTGTGTGTGTGTGTGTGTGTGTGTGTGTGTGTGTGTGTGTGTGTGTGTGTGTGTGTGACCTGTATCGGGGACATACCAAACAACATCCATTAACAACTAATACTCCTCGACTTCAGTGACCAGCCATACTTTCAGCTTAGTTTGGGCCTCGTGAAACGCAGGGAGGAGGAGGAGGAGGGAGAAAGAAAGGAGATGGAAGAAAGAAGGAAGGGAAGGTAATGTAGGGCGGGAGGAGAAGGAAGGAAGGAAGGAGAGGGAAGATAGAATGAAGGGAAGTGGCAATGTAGGTATGGGAAGAGAAGGGGAAGGAAGAAGAAAGAAGGAAGGGAAGTGGTAATGTAGGTATGAGAGGAGAAGAAGGGAGGAGAGGGAAAGCAGAAGGGAGGGAGGTGGTAAATGTATCTAAGAACAATATACTAAATCCAATCATTATATTATTGAACTAACCACGTTGAACAAAGTCTGGAAAGTTCAAACACTATTACGGAACTAATCACGTGAAGCAACAGTGTAAAGTTCACACATTATAATATTGAACTAACCTCGTGTTCCAGACAATATAAAGCTCACACGCTTTATAAACCAACCATAAAGATTCGGTGTATACCAGTGAACAAAGATACAGATTAACACTATTCAGAACAGAACAAAATACAGCGGGTACAGTAAGAACCGATCAGTAAATATTCAATCTACTCCGAGTAAAGTACACCCACTAAAAATTTATTCGGCACCCGTGTCTTATTGTATCACGCCGTAAGGGAGCCGAATATTTTTTTAGTGGGTGTTCAGTAGAATATGTACCTAGTAACTCAACCAGCGATACAGAGCTCTTGGGCGGGTGTAAATGACATTAAATTAGGAATAAAGTGGTTGATGTCAGTGGATGGAGTCTTGAAAGTTGAAGGCTGAGTCGATCAATCCCTCCCAGGAGTGAGAGTCAAGTAGATCGATCAATCATGATGAAACTCTTGTTACTGGGTCAATATTTATTATGGCTAGTAGTATTAAGTGGACGGGTGTATCACTTAGTGTCAGGTAGATCCTTCTTCAGGTGCCTGGTAGATCAAGTAGTAACGAGCCTTTATTCGTGTCAGTGACCGCTGGTTGGTTAGTGCCACAAGCCCCGGTTGACGCCACAATTGGCTTGTTGACATTTCCGGATGCTGACAATTAGCCTCTTCAGTGACGTGTAGAAGTAGGCACTGTCGATATTTCCATCATTTCCAGGGATCAATTACTACCAGTGACCGAGTCACAGGTGAAGCACGTTATAATAATCAATTATCTTTGCCAGAATGATCTCTGAGTGTGTGACCTCAGCCTGGTGGATCTATACGGTTCACTGACCATCCTCCTTCATGACCTTATTCACTATGAATGTGCCATCATCACCTGTGTTACATACGACCTATGCCAACATCACCTGTGTTACACACGACCTGTGCCATCATCACCTGTGTTACACACGACCTGTGCCATCATCACCTGTGTTACACACGACCTGTGCCACACAAGACTCGTGTTTGTCTGAGTCGTCTCCTGTATGACCTGGGCCACATTTGTCCTTCCTTAGAGGTATATATCACCAGGGGAGTGAGAGTCTCAGAAAATAAAGAAATCAATCGCATGTACAGGGGTACCTAGTGACAGCACTAGGATCCCGCTTCCTTTATCAAGGAATAAACAATTGGAATTGAATTGAATCGCATGTTTAGCAAAAATAATCAGGCATTCCTGTATGGTCTAAAGTGAATATTATTACACTCGTAAGAATAAGTGAGGTGTGGGGAAGTCCGCCAGGAACATTGTTTGCATCATTAGAAGAAATCATACGTGTTGAAACAGTTGGGGTTTTTTTAGCCAGAAATATACAGATACAATACAGAGTGGACAGTATTAACAATATTGACATGACTTAACCAATTGAGAGCCTGAGATCTCTTAGTTTAGTTTGTTTTGTTTAAAAGGTTTGAACATTTGTGTGGAGAATTCTTCCGATTTGGTTTTAGGAAGAACGTAATATAGCTGAACCCTGAAGGACCTTGTGGCTTACTGACGGGCTTTAGGCAGGCTTGTAGCGGCATACAGGAGCACTACAGTTTGTGGTGGCCTCGTGAATAATTTACTGCTGCAACAAGAGGAGGTTCTGTGGCTGTGTCATGGAGATAAATGTTGGTGGCTATCGTGGTGGCGGTGGTTACTGTGCTTATGACGATGATAGTGGCTGTGACAGTGGTGGTGGTGGCTGTGACAGTGGTGGTGGTGGCTGTGGCAGTGGTGGTGGTGACAGTGGTGGTGGTGGTGGCTGTGACAGTGGTGGTGGTGGTGGTTGTGACAGTGATAGTGGTGGCTGTGCTTGTGGTGGTGGTGGCTGTGCTTGTGGTGGTGGTGGCTGTGACAGTGGTGGCTACAAACCAGTCGTTGTACCGGGCTCTCAGGGGAAGGACTCTTACTCCTCCCCGAAGGACCATTAAGCTGGGCTCAAGGTGGTGTTGTTGGGTTAATTACCAGTCAAAGGAGATGAAGTCACCAGCCACGAGGACTCCACCACACACTTCAGTCTTACATCTTCCTCCCCTCCACCACACTTAAAATCGATATGAAGTGTTAATGACGTCTAGAACATTTCAGAACTCTGTAAATAAATGTTCAGAAAATAGGAGTGCCCTCGTACCAATTTTATTAAGTATTAACATTTATACAATTTGTAAATAATTACCTGTATATACACGAGTAGAAATAATCTCTTGAACACTTTATTAAGTACTGGCATTCGGAAACTTTGTAACAAAATAATAAAAAAATCTTATCGATTCTGTATATGAAACAACTTTTTTTTTTTACAAATTTACCTCTATAAAGTTTCTCAAGTACGTAAGTAGAAATACGAGGCGATATAAGTTAAATTAGACAATTATGGGTTCACCTGATGATTAGACACCCCAATTTACTTTACCTGGTGATTATACACGATAAGGTACTTGGGGGTTAGGTTAGGTTTGTTTAATCAATAGGTTAAATAAGCTGGTACTGACTAAACTGTAGGTGATCCAACTCTGGCGTACCGCAAGGCAACACTTTGGGTTTATCCTAATATATTTAACCTTAACGTTGTTTTTTCTTCGTTTTGTCAGTTTTAATGTCCTCACCTATATATACTGTATTTACCTTGTATTATGTCAACTAACCATTATATTGTTTTATTTACGTTTTACACTTAAATAATTTTTATATATTCTACTTCCATCATTTTTTAACCATTACTTAATATACTTTTATATCGAGATCTCGTTTATACTTTGTTCAATATCCTGATTTATATATTTTTGTCACTTATGTTTTTATCAACTTTCTGTTATGTATCGTCGTTATTCATGTATTTCCATGTATGTTTATCAATCTCTCTGTATCCTCACTTAATATAATGTATCAGTTTGCATTTATTTATGTATCTACACTTTTATTCCTGTCACCTATTACCACTTATGTACTGTACGCTCTCTTTAATGTACCCTCTATCTCTCTTTAATGTACCTCTTTAATGCTCTCTTTAATGTACTTTTATGTACCCGCCTCTCTGTTATTTACCCTTCTTTATATGTAACTCTCCTTGTATGCACCTCTTTATGCACCTCTTTATGTACCTCTTTTATGCACTTTATGCACTCTTTATGTACCTCTCTTTATGTACCCCCTTTTATGTATTCTTTCTGCACCTCTTTATGCACTCTGTTATGTACTCTTCTTTTATGTACCTCTCTCTCTTTATGTACTCTCCCTTTCTTGCACCCCCTTTATGTACCCCCTTCTTCTTGCACTTCTTTTATGTACTTCTCTTTTATGTATCCCCTTTATGTACCCCCTCTTTATGTATCCCCCTCTTTATGTATCCCTCTCTTTATGTACCCCCTCTCTCTTTATGTATCCCCTCTTTATGTACCCTCTCTTTATGTACCTCTCATTTTTATGCACCTCTCTCTTATGTACCTCTATTTTATGTACCTCCAATCATTATTTTGTATCATCCTCCCACTTATGTCGAGTGTTTCCACCTGAAAGTACTCGTAGCAGTGTTGAGAAAAGTGGCTCAATCAGTCGGTGTATATATATATATATATATATATATATATATATATATATATATATATATATATATATATATATATATATATATATATATATATATACTTGTGTTTTATGATCGTCTGGTTAGCGAGGGTCCCTTAATGGGTAATTGGGAGGTGACATTTGTGTTATGTGTTGCGGTGGTAGGGTAAAGGTGATTTATGGTGGTAGTGGTGATAGAGGTGGTGGTGGTGGGTTGTGGGACTCTTACTTCGTGCTCTGGGTGTTAATGGAATGCCTTTGGGAACGTTTGAAGCCCTTGAAGGAACGTTTTATTGGGGGGGGGGGAGAGGGTATGTTAGGGAACACTTTGCGTATTTGAGAGAAAGTTATTGGCTATGAATACACGTTTTATGTCCTCTAGAGAACGTTTAAGGTCTTCAATGAAATAATTTTGGTCTTAGAAATTTTTTTTAGGTCTTTGAAAGAACTTTTAGGGCATTTGAAAATCTGAAAACCTGAAAGGTCTAGTAGAGTGTCAACACAATACAGAGACTACTGCACCGACAACACGCTCCTTTTTGAAAACAACGTAATGAATGCTAACTGGGATCTTGTCTATGCCTGTAGGTAGATAAGCAGCTACCAAACACGGAGGTACTCCCGCCTGGGAAGATATTGGAAGCATAATGTGTTGTCTAATGGCAGACCCTGCTGCCATATGGCATCACGAATTGTGACCAAGTCCCAGGTTGCTGATCTGACTTTCTGCCTCATTTACACACAATTGCAGGGACTCAATTGTTTCTCTTACTTTGACAACACAACATACATATACAGTATATTGTTTGTCACCCGCGATGAGTGAGCTGAACTATGACAGAACACAGGCTGTGTACTCGTGTGTGCTGGCAAAAGTAAATAGACAAAAAGAATTAAATAAAAACCATATTTTTTTAAACACATAACACTTAGGTCTCTGGTCTTAAGTGGGGTCCTGTCATCACATATTAGGTCTCTGGTCTTAAGTGTGGTCCTGTCATCACATATTAGGTCTCTGATACTAAGTGTGATCTTGTCATCACATATTAGGTATCTGGTCTGAAGTGTGGTCCTATCAAATATTAGGTCTGTCTTAGTGTGATTCTGTCATTACGTATTAGGTCTCTGGTCTGAAGTTTGGTATTGTCATCACATATTAGGTCTTAAGTACGGTCCTGTCATCACATATTAGGTCTCTGGTCTTAAGAGTGGTCGTGTCATTACATATTAGGTCTCTGGTCTGAAGTTTGGTCTTGTCATCACATATTAGGTCTTACGTATGGTCCTGTCATCACATAGTAGGTCTCTGGTCTTAATAGTGGTTCTGTGGTGTAATTCACTCCCTTCTGCAGGTAATAGCAGGTGTGTGATGGTCCTCTTACGTAGCCTCCTCCTCCTCCTTCCCCTTCTCCCCTTTCTATTGTCTGTTTTTCCTTCCCTCCTCCACCTTCTTTTCATTCTCCTCCTCTTGTATATGCCACAACATCTGTGAGGGAATTACTACACCACGTCAGGCCCCTCATAACACCATCTGTGAGGGAACTACTACACCACGTGATGCCCCTCATAACACCATCTGCGAGGGAATTACTACACCACGTGAGGCCCCTCATAACACCATCTGCGAGGGAATTACTACACCACGCCAGGTCCCTCATAACACCATCTGAGGGAACTACTGTGAGGGAGTTGAGGCCCCTCATAACACCATCTGTGAGGAGTTACCACCACGTGAGGCCCCTCATAACACCATCTGTGAGGGAATTACTACACCACGTGAGGTCCCTCATAACACCATCTGTGAGGTAATTATTACACCACGTGAGGTCCCTCATAACACCATCTGTGAGGGAATTTCTACACCACGTGAGGCCCCTCATAACACCATCTGCGAGGGAATTACTACACCACGCCAGGTCCCTCATAACACCATCTGAGGGAACTACTACACCACGTGAGTTCCTCCTAACACCATCTGGGAGGGAGTTACTACACTACGAGTTTGCTGTTCAACACCTACATTAATCTGTATGTTCACTGTATGTTCCTTTACCTTTCTCTAATGAAGGCTTTTGTAAAACCACCAATGTATGTAATAAGTCATTTATGTCCAATGTATATTTTCAGCCTTCGGGCTGCAGAACTTTTTCAATAAACCGTTAATTATTATTATTATTATTATTATTATTATTATTATTATGCTTCTCCTCTCCCCTCCTTCTCCTCTTCCGTTTCCTCTCCCTCCATCCCTCCTTCTCCTCCCCTTCTGTTGTCTCTGCTCCCTCCCTCCTCTTCCTCCTCCTCCCATTGTCACTGATTCTCCCTCCCTTCCTTCTCTTCCTTTTCCTCCTCCTCCTTCTAATGTCAGTGCTTCTCCCTCCCCCCTCTCCCTCCTTCTAATGTCACTGCTTCTCCCTCCCTCCCTCCCTCCTCCTCCTCCCTCCCTCCCTCCCTCTTCCCCCTCCTATTGTCACTGTTTCTCCCTCCCCTCCCTCCCCCCTCTCCCTCTTCCCTCTCCTATTGTCACTGTTTCTCCCTCCCTCCGCCATGTTTGTGTCCTCCCCCTCACCTTATACTGTCAGTGTTTATCTCACTTATCGTCTCAGTCTCTTGTCTTTGTTCTCTCCTGAGTCCTTATCGTCTGTCTCCCCGTGTCTTTCTTTCACGTTTGTTCTTTATCCTTCCTATGCCCTTCCCTCCTTTCCTTTTCAATGTCCCTTTTCTTCTTCTCCTCTTTTCCCTTCTTTAATTTTTCTCTCCCCTTCTTCTCACCTCTTCCTCCTCCTCCTCCCCCCTATCTTCCTCTTCCTCAACTTTCTCCTCCTCCTCCTCATGGTTTTCGTCTTATCAGTGTTATTGTCGCGTCTCTCGAGGTGTTATATGTCTTGTGTGAGTAAACTGTCTGGCATGGGGGCGGGGCGGGGTTGTGGTGGCGTTGTCGTAGTGGGAGTTGTCACGGGTCAGTGGTCGTAGTGGGAGTTGTCACGGGTCAGTGGTCGTTGGGAGTTGTTGTGGAGCAGTGGTCTTTGGGAGTTGTTGTGGAGCAGTGGTCTTTGGGAGTTGTAGTGGAGCAGTGGTCTTTGGGAGTTGTTGTGGAGCAGTGGTCTTTGGGAGTTGTAGTGGAGCAGTGGTCGTTGGGAGTTGTAGTGGAGCAGTGGTCGTTGGGCGTTGTCGTGGGTCAGTAGCCGTGGGGTCGTGATAGAAAAGTTTGGGGATAATGTTGAACCAAAACGCTAACAAACACAGTAAATATACACAGTAGCAAACGTGGCTCAGAAAATGCTACATTCCTCGGGCAGCCACCAGTCCATTTTTTCACCAATTGTATTTTCACGAGGTTGATGGATGTTTGGGTAGATGTATAGATGAAGATGGCGATAATGACGAATAAACATTCAACTTAACGAGTAGTTAGGAAGTAACTAGTGCTGTTTTTTCATTAATAATATATTTTCTTTATTGTATAACTTGACGTTGTACTTATGACCATCGTATAGTGTATTTTATATTCGCTAGTACATTAGGGCGACGATAAGAACCACTTTAAAATGCATTCCTCGCCTGTAAGAAGCATCCATCATTTATGTAAGGAGAGGCGGGAATAAATCGACTTAACTTAGCTGGAAAATATGAACATTTGTTAATGTGTATGACTAATATAATTGCCTCGAGAAATATATACCTGTGAGCCTTAAGTAAGATGTTTTAGGTTAGGTTAGGTCAGGTCAGGTCATGTCATGTCTGGTCTGTAAGTACACCGTCCACAAGTCTCAGGTTATGACAAGAGAGATGTGAGTGAGACGAGTGGCTGGACAAGTGACAGGTGTTGCCAGGTACACTCACACGCCAGCTGCTACCTTCACTGAGTTAGTCGTATCACACGGAAACCCCACGACACATAGTCCCGAAGATCCGTATGATAGTGTTATGATTGTTAAAGTTGTTATCATCATCATTATTTTTTTGTATTATTATTTGACCTTGTCTGTCACACTTTAGGTATGAAACCAAGTTGGTTGTTACACTGTTTTCTCTCTTGTAAATAAACATTTGTTCAGTAAACTGTGTCTTAGTGGTACCAGCCAGCTAACCAGCCTGCGGTACTAGTCAATCAACCAGACTATCGCCCATAATAACACAACAAATATAACTGCTTGTTATACTCACTGGTCTTCAGCTTTTTGAAGGCACGACCACAGGCACTCTACATCCATCGTTGACTTCCTCAGCTTATAACTTGATCTAACACCCACAGCTATACACTGGTGTGTGTGCACGAATATATATATATATATATATATATATATATATATATATATATATATCATGTAGATCCACAATGGAAACGTGGATAAGATAAATCTTGATAAAATCACACGGGAAAAAGGGAAACAATGGAGCACCTTAGCTTTCGTCTTTATTCAAGACATCTTCAGAGGCAACTGAATTACACAGACTGAGAGAGGCTTATGTACACAGGGTGACCTTACAAAGCATGAGGTCAGGTCAAAAACATGACATCCACTACTAATTCACACACCAACCACCACAGCAAACATAAGAAGAGCTTATAAGAACGGGCGACGTAACTAGTTATGTCAATTCAGTTAAAAAATATGAGACCCACTAATCATCTACCCTACATCTACCTCGAATGCTTTCAAACCATTTTTAACCTTGGGCCACTGACAAATAAATTTGTATAACATATCAGTTTTGTACTTATTTACTTATTTATATATAATCATTAATTATAAAGGGATGTTTACCCCAAAAATTTGATTCCCTCACATCGGCCTCTCAGGACACGACATAGTTGAGGCCTCAGCTAAATTTAGGTCTGATGAACATGATGTTGATAATGAATTTAGACTGCCAAGTATTTGCAAAATAATCTGATCAGGTAGAAGGTTGTAACTGTATTTAGGTGTTGACCTTTACATTAAATACAGTGATGAAATTAATCGAGTTTGACTTGTGTATGGAGCAAGCAACAAGATCAGTAGACCACAATGTGTCGTCACTGCTAGACTAAGGCTGGGATATAAGTACCTCTGGCAGTGTGCCCTTCATGGAGACGTGACTTACACAAAATGTAAGGTGTGTGAACAGAAATATGGCCATAGACTGAAATACTGTGGCGTGGATTATTAGAAATTGGGACCTTGTAGAGACAGAACAAAGCATATGTGTGAGATAACACTTACTACCTGCGTCACACTACCACCCAACAAACTACCTGCGCCACACTACCACCCAACAAACTACCTGCGCCACACTACCACCCAGCAAACTACCTGCGCCACACTACCACCCAACAAACTGCCACCTGCGACACACCACACCAACAAACCATTCCAGTGTCACACCACACCCAACAAACTACTCCAGACATTAATTAACCACCCAACAAACTACCTGCGCCACACTACCACCCAACAAACTACCTGCGCCACACTACCACCCAGCAAACTACCTGCGCCACACTACCACCCAACAAACTACACAGCCGTACACTACCCGAGTCACACCACCACCACCCATCCAACTAACTAACTAACCAGCTATTTACTAACCAAGTGTCAACACCAACCCACCCACCGCCCGTCCCAGAAGACCACCCGGCCAAACGGCTAGTTCCCGCGCCCATAGCAGTGTGGTGTGGCCATAGTGTGGTGAGGTGGTTGTGGGCGTATAACCATAGTGTGGTTGTGGGGTGTGGCCATAGTGTACTGAGCTGGTTGTGGGGTGCGGCCATAGTGTGGCGAGCTGGTTGTGGGATATGACCATAGTGTGGCGAGCTGGTTGTGAAATCTGACCATTCTGTGGTGAGCTGGTTGTGGGGTGTGGCCATAGTGTGGTGTTTGAAGGAATCCAGGAAAAAAAAAGTCACAAGAAAAAAAGTCAGAAAAAAAGGCATGGAAAAAAGGCATGGAAAAACCTAACCTAACCTAACCTAACCTACGTGCAATGCCATCATATATATATTGTGTTGCCAATATGTACAAGTAGTGTGACTTTATTTCCGTTCACCGTTTGAAGTACTGTTGATTGCATTATCACCTGTAACATTGAAGTGGTGGCTGCTGATTTCATCTTCGTGTCTATTGACTTTTATGTTTATTTGCATTTCTGTTTGCTTTCATATCTCCATTTTTGTCTGTTTACTGCTTACTCACCTGTCTACTTCCGCTTCTACATGCGCTCCTGCTTGTGTCCTCCTTTGTTTGTATATCTGTCTACTTCCTCCCCTACTGATTCACCTGCTTGTGCCCTCCCTTGCTTACTTACCTGTCTACTTTCTCCCCTACTAGTTCACCTGTTTGTTTACCTGTCTACTTCTCCCCCCCTACTGGTTCTCCTGTTTGTGTCCTCCTCTGCTTGTTTACTTGTCTACTTCCTCCCCTACTGGTTCACCTGCTTGTGTCATTGCCTACCTGCCTCCTCACCTGTCCTGCTGTGACTGGGGTCGGACAACACACCGGCCGCGTGTTGTCGATGGAGGTGATACGGACTCTCCAGGACTCTCCCGACGCGACCATTTGTCAGCTGTGAAGGTACAACACGGCTTTTGTTTACATTGGTGGCCGATTTATCGCTTCTGTTGGTGTTTGTGATCCTCGGCGCGGCGGCTGAGGCGTGATCCTGACAAATGAGTGAGGTTAGGTTGGGAGATGAGTGGAACATGTGCTCAAGAACCTGCCTGAGCTGGAGAGAGAGAGAGAGAGAGAACACGCACTCTCTTCGTTGCTGTCATTCAGTCATATATCCTTAGTGCTACAAGTCACATCCTATTATGGTTTACTCACCACCCACAACAAGGATCCAAATATCTTACCTGGATTACTTGTCGCTTCAAACAACACATCGGCGTCACCCACCAACAAAGCAACACGTCCAACCCTAAATATTTTACCTACAAGACGTCTCTCCGTCACAGGAAAATTTGATTCATATTGGACAATGGCATAAGGTTGGTTGCTGACAGTGGTGTTCCTGTAGTGGGCGTCGTTATCGATAAGAACTAAAGGAATCGGTAGTACGTGTAAGTAGCTCAATAGAGACAGCTTCTATTTACATCTTAACCATTATCATCCAGGTATCTGTTCAACCTTTATTTGAGTGAAAGTTTGATGTGGTTTTGGATGTGACTTTTTCATGTATTATTCCCAATATATCTATATGTTTAATTTTAATGGATAACGAACAGATCAAGAAGGCTGTTTACTTTTCGTCGCAGAAATAGAGATATCCTGTCATTAATAGTATTGATTTCCGTGTGATATTTGATTGGATTGGGCATGAATCTCTCTCTCTCTCTTTAGTATGTCCTGTTGTAAAATACCCTGTGACTGAGGATGAAATGAGACGTACTCTTGTGCTCCTTCCCTCCCTCCCTCCCTCCCTCCCTCCCTCCCTCCCTCCTCATACACTATACAGGATTTAACATGATTTCATTAAACAACGAAACTAACGAAGAAAACCAATGAGAGTCATACATACACTCATACATACACTCATACATTCACTCATATGTACACATAGTTCACCCTGTAGTGGTCATTCCTCCAGCCTGGCCTAAAGACTTTTTGTTGGGGAGATAATAATGAGAACTTTTCTTTTGTTGCAGGTATGTGGACCAGGCAATGGTGTGACGCAGGTTGCAGTGGCAGACGGTGTTGCAGTGGTGTGACGGTGTTGCAGTGGTGTGACGGTGTTGCAGGTATGTGACGGTGTTGCAGTGGTGTGACGGTGTTGCAGTGGTGTGACGGTGTTGCAGTGGTGTGATGATGCTGCAGTGCTGTGATGGTGTTGCAGGTATGTGATGGTGCTACTTGTATGTGATGGTGTTGCAGTGGTGTGACGGTGTTGCAGTGATGTGATGGTGTTGCAAGTTATGTGGCGGTGTTGCAGTGGTATATTGCAGGTATGTGATTGGTGTTGCCTTCCCTAGCAGAGAGAGAGAGAGAGAGAGAGAGAGAGAGAGAGAGAGAGAGAGAGAGAGAGAGAGAGAGTACCTCATACTGTGGTATCTCAGTGTACAGGTGTTGTCATACGTCACCCGGTGTCAGACAACACTTGCTTAGGCTGCCAGTGTATCTGATGCTTGTACTGTATGTTCTCTGTAGCCAGTTAAGAGATTATTTAATCACACAGTTCCAGGTAGCTGTTAAACACATTATTTTTTGAACTTCGTGTGAATTTCAGGATAAACTCTTATGTGCGGTTGATTTGAAATGCATGTTAAATTAAAATGCGATGGTATGTGTTTTTCTGTTTCCCGACGTGAGCTGTGACCTCAGTGCTGCCTGAAGCTGTGCCAGGTGAGGGTCTGCCACACCCCGCTAATACTCAACCAGTTTTATGGCTCTGTTTTGGCACTCTTAACAACGGTCCTTTACGTTGTACTTCCATCCCACTTCCTCACATTTTTTACCATGTCTTATTTATTACATGTCTCCAAACTTTACTCGCCTTTTCCTTCATCGTTCATTTCTCTCTTTCCTTGTCTTTTCTTGGCCGCTCGGGTTATCAACCGTTCGTGTTCCCATATCACCCCTCTCTTCCATTTCTTTTCCACTGTGCCCTGGGGAGTAGCCTGAGGAGTCACCTAGACAATTTTTTAAAACAACTAATTACAGAACCTACTAGAGGTGACAATATATTAGACCTAGTATTAACAAATACAGAAAATATTATCAGAGATATCACAATAGAGGAAGAACTAGGGAACAGTGATCACAGAGAAATAAGGTTCACCCTAAATTGGGAAACGAAAAACAATGACAATATGGTCAGAGTCCCAGACTTTCGATCCGCGGATTTTGAGGGGTAAAGAAGGTACCTAGGTGAGGTCACCTGGGAACAGTCAGGTCAGTCCCTGGTAGGAACGGGTGAGGTCACCGGCGACACAACAATTGATCATGACTATAACATATTCACTTGTATACTACGTAAAGCTCTAGAACAAAATATACCATACAGAAAATTTTGGTCAAATGAGAATGAGCCAAGGTGGATGACCAAAAAACTTAAACATGACATAGGAATAAAGAAAGGAATGTATAAGAAATTAAAGGGAGGGGAGGAGCAGCTCAGAAATAGGTATAATGAACTATTTAGGAATGTTAAGAAAAATGTAAGGAAGGCAAAGAGGGACTACGAAATCAGGATAGCAAGAGAATCCAAGGCGAATCCCAAGGGATTTTTCCATGTATATAGGACAAAGGTCAAGGACAAAGTGGGGCCTTTAAAGTCAGAGAGAGGGGAAGTGATCGATGATAGTGAGAAAATAAGCAAAGCATTAAACTGTTACTTCTTATTATTTTTCACAGAAGAAATTCACGAGGAAATGCCAGAGGTGGAACTGATATTTAGGGGAAATGAAGAAGATAAATTAAAGAATATCACTTTCAGAAAAGACGATGTTCTTAAGAAGATAAACAAATTAAAGAAGACAAAATCCCCAGGGCCGCATGAAATTTTTCCTCGAGTTTTGAAAGAGTGTAAGGAACAGATTAGCGGACCCTTGTAAATTTATTTACAAAATCATTAGACACGGAAGTTTTGCCAGATTTGTGGAAACAGGCAAATGTAGTACCCATATTCATAAAGGGAGACAGCATCAGCCTCAAATTACCGGCCGATTAGTCTGACGTCAATAGTGGAGAAATTTATTGAATCAATTATAGCAAATAGCATCCGATCGCATTTAGAGAAAACATATTAATCTGCAACTCTCAACATGGGTTTACAAAGGGAAAATCTTGTCGAACAAATCTGCTGACGTTTATTCGGAAAGTCTTCGAGGTAGTAGATAATGACGAAAATTAGGATGTTATTTACTTAGACTTTAACAAAGCGTTTGACAAAGTACCTCATCAGAGGCTTCTGAGAAAAGTTAAGGCTCATGATATCGAGGGGAAACTTGTAAATTGGATAAAATCATGGCTCACCGATAGAACAGAGAGGGTCAGCGTAGATGGTGTTAAATCTGAGTGGGGCTGTGTAACCAGTGGGGTTCCCCAGGGGTCAGTACTGGGCCTACTCTTGTTCATAATCTACATAAACGATCTAGATACTGGCATCAGCAGTGACATAAGCAAGTTTGCGGATGACACCAAAATAGGGCGGCAGATTAATTCAGGGCAGGATGCAAATGCACTACAGGAGGATTTAAATAAACTGCAGGAGTGGTCTAGAAAATGGTAAAGAAAGAGAAATTCCAACACCAACAAGTGCAGCGTGTTATGTGGAAGAACAAATGCTGTCAATGTATACAACATAACAACATCAACCTAGAAGTCGACTTGTGAAAGAGACTTAGGGGTACTTGAGGTCGGACCTATGGCCTAAACATTGCGTCAATGTTCTGAGAATAAGCAAACAGGTAATGGGTTTTATATCTAGAAGTGTAAGTAATAAGAGTTCGGAGGTCCTGTGCAACTATATCTTGCGTTAATCCGGGCCGCACCTCGGATGCCTTCAGGTTCTGGTGCCCTATTGTAAATGGATATCCAATTCACTGGAATCGGTGCGAAAGAATGACGAAAATGATTCTGGGACTTAGAAACCTTCCATATCAAGATAGCTTAAAAATTAAACTTGCATTCCCTGAAAAACGAAGTGCGGGATATATGATGAAATATTTAAGTGGGTGAAAGAAAGGAATCAATAAAGGGGATAGATAAAGTTCTTATAATATCCGAGCAGGATAGGACTCAGCAACAATAGTTTAAGTTGGATAGGACACCCAGGCTTAGGAGGGAGATGAGAAGGAACTGGTTCACAAATAGAATTGGTAGACAAGTGGAACAAGCTTATGAAGTTGTAGTAAGTGCTGGAACGCTGGAAGTTTAAAAGGAGGCGAGATAGATTCATGGGATGATTGATAGAGAGTGGTAGTAACTCTCTCGAGAGGAGCTGCCATACTGGGCTCAGCCCTGTTAGGACTTCTTGGGCCTTGCCTTAGTGATTTTCACCACCAGCTGGGCGGCTGAAGTGGAGGGTTGGAGGGAAGGGGTAGGAGGGAGGACGATATTTCACAGTACTGCAGGGGCGCGAGAGAGGACCTGCTGGCTACCCATCGGCCTGGTCACGGCAGGAGTTGAGGCGGGGGTCACCAGGGATCACGTGACGCAGGCCGTGTATGGTTTTGGCGTGGCAGGTGATGAAGGAGAGGTTGATGGCTGTGTTGACCTACCTGGTGAGGGGGATGAGGTTGAGGGCTGAGGGTCAAGGTCAACGATGTAATAGATGAGCTGGAGAGTTATGACTGACATAACCTTTTTGTTTGTTTTTTATTTAGGGAATGATCTTGTAATCTTTTTTGTCGGTTCCCATTGCCAGTTTATGTCAATCTGTGTCTGTTTGCAAGAATGCCCGTGTCCACTGTTAGGAACCCAACATTACGAAATTTTCACAACTGACAGGTGGTAGTTGACAACCGGACGAGGCGGCAAATGCTGGTCAAAACCGGTAAAGGGTCATGCTGAACTAAAATTTAGATTTCGACCAAGTTTCGTTCCCTTTTGCCCGCATACCCCCCCCCCCCTCCCCAACATTCTTTCTAGGAAACTGCTAGACTATATGAGTCATGAAACTGATGAATCTAAATGGATCCCAACTATGGATAGATAGATAGATATTTTATTGACCGCAAATTATGAATACAGAGTTTACACTAAAATTTTACATAAAATGGTCCAAATGCAAATGCCTTAAAACACAGAACATTAATAAAAGTTCACTGATTCATCCAGTAACACAAAAAAAACCCAGAAGGAAAACCATAAGTAAATAAAGTAAAAAAATAACTACAAGTAAAATAAACTAAAACATATAAAATCGTTGTGGGTAATGGTGTGTCCCTGTGACGTGTAACTATACACATGAAGTATTCGATGAACTGCACGACAAACAGTTTCATAATCCGTTCTTTCAGACAGCACATTTACAAAAGTTGAAATACTATATTAATGGCGTATATCTATTGTTCGGGGCACTCTTCAACAACATGCCATTCAAACTGAATAACACCACATGAACACGATCTCTCTTCAAGGGGCTCCCTGCCTCGTCTGTTCCAGCGCCCCTCCTCTACAGCGAGGGAATGGCCACTCACTCTCATTCGTGTCCACGATACTCGTTCTAGCTCATTCACCTTTATCTTTGTATTATAGATTACATGAACATCAAAATTTGGATTGATATTCTTGTATAATTGTACTCTACTTGAGTCTGAGTTTGACAGTTTCTGTTTCAGAGTGTGTAAGGCTATTTGAACATCATCAATATCATTAAATAATAGATCGCGTACATACCGTGACGTGGGCGTATTAACACAACATTAATAGTATGGGCAAGTGGATCGTCTACCATTTCACTTCTTCCCATCCATATACTCGAGAAAAATTTACGCTGCTTAGCTATTATGAGGCCACGTAACGGAGTATAACCAAGTTCCACCATGCATAAATCATTACTGGTCGTTTTCCTTGACTTCAGCAGCAGATAGAGGCTCCTGTGTCGTGAGCTGACCACTGGGAAGTAAGGAAGTGTTGAGAGAGAGAGAGAGAGAGAGAGAGATTCCTTCCTTCCTTCCTTCCTTCCTGAATGGGCTACACGGTTGTGAACTCTCGACCTGCTAGGACCTGACTACATCGGATCGAATTCTCACCACGTTTATAAACCACGATGGGTGTAAATTTTCTTCGTCTGTGCTTCAAAAATGGGCAGACTTGACCCTAACTTGGTCAAGGAACACTTGTGCCAGACGGACCGTGCTGTTTGATGCTGATACAAGAGCCGCCTTGAATATGATTAATCCTCAGACAACTTTTCAACACCAAATTCGTCAGAGTTTGTGTTGGTCTAAACTGTCGGTGCTGCTCTAACACGGGATTGTTAAGTTTGTTAGTGTGATCTAACTTTCAGATTACAAACAGAAAGTGAAGTCAGCTCTCGTCTTCCATACTGCTCGAACATGGGGAGGGTGCTGACACGGGGAAACGGTCGTGGTTGAGGAATATTTCTACGGACCGTTTCAATTAATTTTACGGACAGTTCCCGAATTTAAGAAGTTTCCATGAATTTATCGACACTTTCCATGAGTACGGACACCTTCTACGAGTACGGGACACTTTCCACGAGTACGGGACACTTTCCATGTGTACGGACAGATACCTTAAGTACGGACAGTCATGTTGATAGCCCAAGGAAGGAAAAAACACCCAACAGTCTTCCCTAGAACAAAACACACACACACACACACACACACACACATATATAAATAAATAAAAATATTTACATTCGTATTTCTTCATAAAGATAAATTAAATATTTATTTTTATTGCAGTTAATAATCAATCAAGTCAGATTTACGAATGCAAGATTTTTTTTTTTTTTGCACCGTAGTCTCGATTACCTGTAAATTAGATATCCGCATATGTCGATTATCCTCAGATGTCGATTATCCACAAATGTCGATTATCCACAAATGTCGATTATCCACAAATGTCGATTATCCACATATGTCGATTATCCGCAGTTTTCAGCCATGTGAGATATACTAATAAATTCTTCACCACGACACCAAGAATCAACACATTGTTTTATTAGTTCATCTTAAAGGTGAATTACGAAAAGTTATTTCACTTTTCGTAAAAAAAAAAAAAAAAAAAAAAAATATATATATATATATATATATATATATATATATATATATATATATATATATATATATATATATATATATATATATATATATATATATATATATATATATATATATATATATACAAAACAGAAAGCACAATATTATATTCTTAACATGTGTGTGTGTGTGTGTGTGTGTGTGTGTGTGTGTGTGTGTGTGTGTATTTTTACGGACCATCTTCGTAAAAATAACACCAACGCCCAAAACTCCACATTTTCGACGTATTTCTCCGTGCAGGTTAAAAGTCGGGAACACTGTCGGTGTGTATTGTCAAAACATCGTGGCTGGGCGTCAGGATCCTGGAGGAGTGAATCGCCATCAAGGATCTGCATTTTTTGGCCGTCAAGAAAAAACAAATGTCACTACGGCAGAAGTTTGTCTTGTTTCTCTTCTCTTTCTTCTAATATTTTCTTCTTATATTTACGTCTTTTCTCATCAATCTTCTTTTTTTTAAATCCATTTCTTTGTTTTTGTTTCAATTTGTTAGTTGTCTTTCTTCGTGGTGGTGGTGACGACGAGTGAGTGTAGGTGGGGGTGGTGACGACGAGTGAGTGTAGGTGGGGGTGGTGACGACGAGTGAGTGTAGGTGGTGGTGATGACGACGAGTGAGTGTAGGTGGGGGTGCTGCTGCTGCTGAGACACACACACACACACACACACGCTGCAGCACAGGTATACATATGTAAATACAAACACGTTTACAAGTGCAGACAAGGTACAGGTATATAAATAAGTGAAGACACGAGAACAGGTACATATTATACAGGTATAGACAGGCGGACATTGATAAGTAAAGACACGTGTACATTTATAACTACTGACAACAATATAAGTATAAATAACCTGACACAGGTGATAGCAACACACGCAGGTTGGTAACACTTTAATAGATGTTGTGTGAGGTTGGTAATACTGAAGTGAGGAGACACCACAATTATAGTTATTTTTGTATTTTAAATTAATCCCTTGAGTACTATGTCAAGCCCTTCAGTACAAAAAAAATCCACTTGGTAAGATATATTAGGTCCTTGAGTACAGTGATGTAATGCCTTAAGTACAGTGAAGTAATGCCTTAAGCGAGTTAATCTCTTGAGTACGACGTCTTTATCCTTTGAAGACGCTAACACTGTACACGGGGGGTTAAGTCATCGTCATCAAGGGGTTAAAATTCTTACTGGGTTAATCCATTGTACTCTGGGGGTGTTAAAGTCGTCGTCCTCAAGCGATTATGATATCTTACTGGGTTAATCCATCGTACTCGGGAATTAAGTCATCGTCCACAAGGGGTTAAAATTCTTACTGGGCGAATCCATTGTCATCGTCCCCAAGGGGTTAAGATTACGTAAGAGTCACACAATATTTGGAACACATCACCTGACCTCACCGACAACCACAAAAGTAATACATTAGTCTTGTTGTGGGTCGCCCCGTGATATAACAGGTGAAGGGCGTGTTATAATATTCTCGGCGTGAGGTACTTGATTGTCTGACCTGTTTATTAGTATCGTGTGTTAGTGCTTTATTTATTTTATATGTATAGTATGTATCGATAAATATGAAAGGTTATATTTATGATTTCTATTATTTATTACTTTTTTTTTCTTCCTTTCTCCCTCCGCCATTCCTTGTACTCCATACGTGTTGGCTTCATTCCTCCTTCTTTCACTTCCTTTTTATCAAAAGAGTCCTTTCCTCCTCCTCCTCCTCCTCCTGTACCGCCTCCTCTTCCTCCTACTCCTGCACTACCTCCCCTTCCTCCTCCTGTATTTCGTTTTCTTCCTCCTCCTCCTGTTGTACCACCTCCTCTTCCTCCTCCTCCTCCTGTACCACCTCCTCTTCCTCCTCCTCCTCCTGTACCACCTCCTCTTCCTCCTCCTCCTGCTGTAAAGAGCCTCCACCACACACTGACCATTCTGTCTCTCCTAATTATATATTTTTAATCGTTAAGTAGTGTGGACTTAACATAGGTTATAGAGACGAGGCTCTCTCTCTCTCTCTCTCTCTCTCTCTCTCTCTCTCTCTCTCTCTCTCTCTCTCTCTCTCTCTCTCTCTCTCTCTCTCTTCCCCTCTCTCTCTCTCTCTCTCTCTCTCTCTCTCTCTCTGGCTCGGCTGATAAAGACAGAGGTTATTGCATTAATTGGCATGTACCTGAGAGTGGTGGGGGATGCCGTACAAGGAAGGGTTTGAAATCGGCGTAATGCCCTGAATTAACATCCTCTGTGTGTGTGTGTGTGTGTGTGTGTGTGTGTGTGTGTGTGTGTGTGTTTGGCCTTGAATGTGGATGAATCTTTACCCTTCTTGATTTCTAAATACATCACATCAAAAAAAAATTACTAGGTACAACATACTGGTATACCTGATAATACCACCCACATGTACTTATCTATTCTCCCCTAACTTGTTAAAAATAATCAAGTTAAATGACAAACAATAAGGCAGGATATATTGGCCAACATGATCATGATACACATTGCGTCAGTTCAAACATGATCGATCACACGCTGATCATATGGACAATGAGGCTCTTAAGTATGTAAAATAGGACCCTCAATGTTTTTAGTAGTTGAACATTCCAATTAGGTGTTTGCTATTAACACACATTCACACACACGAAAGTCAACCAAGAATGATGCATCACTCTCGCCATGTCACGAGACGAAACAAAGCCTCGTTGTACACAGGTGGGAGATGTGCGAATGACAGATCACTTTCGCCATGTATTGAGATGATAGAGACGGTCATTGTCAGTACCTGGAAGATGCAGACTCAGCCGAGAATGACACTTTCGTCCGGTATTGAGATAAAAGACACGGTCATTGTACACAGGTGGGAGGTGAGTGAGGGCGAGGATCACACAACCCAAGACATGAATCCCACCAATCCCTCCTTGTTAGGGAGCCTGACCTCATATGGAGCGAGCAATATGGCTTCATCCTAAGCCTACGACAAGGGAGTTGTAACCTGGATTTCCGACCGTAACGAGTGTAGAGTATGGCACGGTTTGGTCCGCCTTGATTTGTATAGATCATCAAATAAGGTGTTTTGTGGGGGGGCAAGACAAGGTTTTAATCAGTGGCCGTCAGTCTGCTCAATATCATGAATAGGAAAAAAGCGAAGATTTGGCCATACGCGTCGAGAGGGATTTTATAATGATATTTTATCCATATTTTTACATGGCCAGGTAGCCTGTGGCGGGGGCAATTGTTCCCCGTTGTGCAGGAGGCGAGTGGCGGACAGCGAGTTGGAGGTGATGTCCGTCTGTAGGGGGGTGAGTCCGTCCGCCAGTTTGTCCGTCCGCATCTTGTGTACGCGAGAAGTTAAACAATTGGGAATGGTTTTCCATGAAAGTTAGTACATTGACGTACCTCATCAAGATCACTGGCGACTTTAACATCAGTATTTCCCTTCATTTGGGGAAATTGTAGCCCGTCTTATTCCCATGGCGACATTTGGGTGTGGCTAAACCATTTTTGACAATTTGTTTCATCAAATTATAATTATACTGTACACCATTATAGGCATCGGCACATATTGGTACAACAATTCGCTGAAGAAACAAAATGATGGAAAAGACGCACTCCTTAAGTAACAAGATCACTGTATACTGTTACGTAATATTTTACCCACTTGTTAATTTCACTCGTTTCGAAGTCATGGCTGTCGGTGGTGCTTCCAGCTCCTTGGCGTAGCTACTGTAACCATGTCAGTGCGGAGTGGAAGAGGAACACCAGATGGTTCATTTGTGCTGTGTGTTAAGTAGCTGTACAGTTCCTTAAGTATTTAGATATTGCTGTATACATATTGTAGTTGATATATTATTGAAAAAAGTAGAGCTTGTGTTTCGATTCGAGAATATAGAATGATAACTTTTTGCTCCACTGTATGAGTTATTAACATGGCCCATCAGCCAGTGTTGTACTTGTCATGTTCAGTGTCTTCGTAATCACGGTCATCGTCGTTGGTCATCATCATTGTTATATTATCGTCGTCATAATCACAGTCATCGTCGTTGTGTCATCATCACTGTTATATTATCATCGTCATAATCACAGTCATCGTCGTTGTGTCATCATCATTGTTATATTATCATCGTCATAATCACAGCCATTGTCGTTGGTCATCATCACAATCGTCATCATACTCAGCTTCACCTCCATTTTTCAAAAATTTTTCAGCTCAGTTCTAGTGAAATGGCGCGGTGTGCTGGACTAATCTGATTTGCCAAGTCACTCGTTAGACGCCACACCCACACCTCCAGTGTTAACCTATATGGTATACTGGTGGGCGTCGTCACCCACTCTGATAGTTAAGACCGCCTGTATGTTAAGCTCCATTATGCTACTGAGGGGTTAGGTTAGGTTTATGGTGGTCAATTTCAGGTGATCCGTTAATACATATACTGTATATACGGTAAACAAGACAACACGACAGATCACATGAATATAACTCGATAATATGACATGTAGACCGGACAAATTTCCTCCAGATTGCGTAATTATAATTTATTTTTTATTATTAAATTTGGATCATTCGTGAGATAATTGTACAGTAAGAGAATGAACTATCATCCCCGGGGTTTGACGAATACATCGCAGACTGGTTGAGCCACTCGACACACGCATGTGTGGAGCCCATGAACAGTTGGCAGGCCTGTGGAACCTTGGGTAGGGGGTCGCCAGTGACATTATTCATTGTGTTGGGTTGTCAGGTTTCATTATAATTCGGCCAAAGTTGGGAAGACACTTCATTCTCTCACTGTTCACCTTGGGTGAAAAAGTTTGTTGCGGGAGGGAGGAGGAGGAGGAGGAGGTCAGGTCTGACAGTCTTGAAGATTTAATTCAAATTATGGGGAAATATGGAGGTTATGTCACACGCCAGCTGAAAGTTTACATTAACCATTTTACTTCTTACTTTTCTTATTTTTTCCTCTTTCTTTCCTTTTCTTTCTTTGTTTCTTTCTTTCATCTGTTAGGTTTAACTTCAATCCCTTTTATCTTCGATATCTTTTCTCCTATAAAGTTAATTATATTTATTTCTTCATACTCTTCCTCTTCCTCCTGGTTTTCCTGATCGTCCTCATCTTCCTCTTCCTCCCTTGGGCGCGATAGACGGTCGTACGCATACTGACGACACACTCAGCCTCCCGTACCAAGACGCTGTGAAGGTTACTGTCTGCTGCACCCGCTGTGTTTGAGTATATGTCTGAGAGAGAGAGAGACGGGGGGTGAATACCAGAGAATGGTGGAGAGAAGAGAAGAAAAGAAAGTAAAATTGAGGAAAATCAGGAAATGAAGGAAGGATAAGAAAGGCAAATGTCTGCCACAGCTAAACTTTAGAGACGATGACAACAAATAACAGGAAATTCTGATAATATCTTATAACTGAACGGCAGACAGTGTGATGTTCAGTAAAGTTTCTCTGCTGACATCACCTGCTGCACCTGAACGTCTCACCTATGTGACACCAGCCACTGTTGTTGTACTCCACAAAATTAAACAGCGTTACTCATATGTCACAACACAAGTGCATTTTCATTACAACATTATGCTACTTCAGCAGATTTAGGCCATAACCATTGGTTTGTACAGACGGTTGAAGGGCGCGTTTTAATTGTTTCATATTAATACAGGTTTTTAATAAGAACATAAGTTTATTATTAAATTGGGATAATTTCTTAGAGAGGCGAATACTATAGTGAGGCTGAGGTGGAGTCACGGGTTGGCATCGTTGTAAGGTCTTGTGGTGGTACTGGGTCGGGGACGACGCCGTCACGGGCTGACCGTAGTGAGGACTTGGCAACAACACTAACACGCGTCTTGTTACTTGACATAGTTGGCGTGTGATCTGCCCTCCACGTACAGATGCCCTGCCTGAATGCTTCCCTGCACGTACACATGTCCGCCATGAGAGCTGTCTTACACGTACACATGGTCGGCATGAGAGCTGTCTTACACGTACACATGGTCGGCATGAGAGCTGTCTTACACGTACACATGGTCGGCATGAGAGCTGTCTTACACGTACACATGGTCGGCATGAGAGCTGTCTACACGTACACATGGTCGGCATGAGAGCTGCCCTACACGTAATATGCTGCAGTGTCCTGTAAGGTTGCTAAGAGTTATAAGAGGAGGTGTAGTTGCGGAAATGTGTTCCTACACCCCCTGTGGTAACCCGTGTTACCACAGGGGGTGTAGGAACACATTTCCGCTACTGTGCAAGAACAGCATTTAGATAGTGAAAGTACTAGTGGAAGACAGGGATAGTGAAAGTACTAGTGAAAGTAAGGGAAGGGAGGGGTTAAGATAAAGAGATTGGAAACTGAAAGGGGAGGAAAAGTGAAGAAGACGTACAGGGAAAGAGAGGGCAATTAAAAAATGATGAGGACCAGATGAAAGAAGGAAAAATGAAGAAAATCGATGAAAGAAGACCGAATTATGACACGGAATGAGGATATACACACACACGGCCTCCACAACACGACTCTGGGTGTGCCCGCTGTGTTGAGAGGGGAGGGAGGTCCGAGAAGGAAGAAAGAAAGAAAGAAGTGGAGGAAGATAGGAAGGTGAGAGAATGAGGAGGATGGTGATGATGAGGGACAGGTGGAGGGGGAAAGAGATAAGTCAGAGAATGGTGGAGGGAGAGAGAGGCAGATCAGAGAATGGGGGAGGGAAGGATGAAAAAATGATGAAGGGAGGGAGAGAATGAGAGAGAGGGGTAGGTCAGAGAATGAAGGATGGAAGGATGAAAAAAAACAGGGAGGGAGAACAGTGAAGGAGGAAAGGAGAATCGAAGGAGAGTGAGAGATTAATATTAGTATGAGGGAACGAAGAATGAAGAGAAAAACACGATAAGACAAATAGTAAATAGGGAGAGAAAATTATACAAGGCATAATAATTGACAAAGGAAGATGTAAAAACCGAATGGAATGGGTATTGGATCTTATTTTGGCATGACTGAAAATAAACGCGAAAAGGAAGGGGGAGAAATAAGGTTAAATGGGGAGGAAAGAGAGAGTTAAGAGAAGGAAGAACAGTCATGGGAAGGATAGGGAATAGAGAGGAAGGTTAAGAAGAAGAGACCTGTGGAGAGATGGAGGAGGAGAGGAAAATCTGGTTGAACATTATTGAGTGTTGTTCATCATCAGATGGTAGTTCATCCGTGCTGTTCTCCGTCAGATGGTAGTTCATCCGCATTGTTCACCATCAGATGGATGGACTTGACTCATATCCAACAAAAACAATGGTAGGCTGTGTGAACTTTCTGCAGTAGGCCGTGAGTGGTGACGCCTGTGGCACTGTGTGGCAGTGTTTCGTTGTGATGAATCCTGACTGAAGGGATTTTTACTTTGAAGATAAGTTAGTAAACTCCTCATATATATCCTTACCACCCCTTGTCTGTCTCACTAGTGTGACATCTTTGTGCTGCTCACTAGTGTGACATCTTTGTGCTGCTCACTAGTGTGACATCTTTGTGCTGCTCACTAGTGTGACATCTTTGTGCTGCTCACTAGTGTGACATCTTTGTGCTGCTCACTAGTGTGACATCTTTGTGCTGCTCACTAGTGTGACATCTTTGTGCTGCTCACTAGTGTGACATCTTTGTGCTGCTCACTAGTGTGACATCTTTGTGCTGCTCACTAGTGTGACATCTTTGTGCTGCTCACTGGTCCCGTAATCTGTAGTGTACCTGTGAGCATCTGCATGGCACTATTGACATCACATCATGCAGGCATGGAGAACAGCCATTGTTTTAGCTGGAGTTCTGTAATCCCACGACCTATGGTCAATCCACCTGTTGTCTTCGTGGTTCTGTTGAGTGTCTGTTCAGTCACCAAGTCTGATGATAGCCCAGTCCAGTAGCGATCACTTCTACGAATGGCATGGTGCCCAGACATGAAGGAGCTGAAGTTATCTGGATTTTTTTTTCGCAAATTATGTCTTGCTGCTTCAAAATATGAAAGCATAATTTGAAGGGACTTCAGGTGGAGAGCCCAATTCCCAGTTTTCTCTGCTTTAATGAACTGGCGAAGGATTGCAATCATCTCCATATACTGCAACCAAAGGCAGGCAGTACGGCTATAGCCCATTGTAACCTTCTGACACTCTAGCCTTTGTTGAAGTCTGTCAAGGGGACTTTCCAGGCACACAAAACACCACATTATTTTGGCTGCATCGTTGACCGTGTTCCCCCACTTACACTTTCCTACATTTTTTATGTTATTCGGGAATATTCCTTCTCTTAAAATCTGCCCCCCAAAAAAGCAAAATATATATAAATAAATAAATAAATAAATAAATAATTAAATAAGAAATAAATAGAAAATAAATAAATAAAAATCAGATGCAATGGTTTTCCAGGTTCCACTTATTTTTGTCATAAATTGACCGGACTAATATGGATCACTAACGTCACCACCTCCACCATCATCACCTCCAGGAGGTGTGTGTGTGTTTGTCGGTCTCTTCAGCTGGTCTTGCTTGCCCCTCCGTGTGTGTGTGTGTGTGTGTGTGTGTGTGTCGGCCGTCACTACATTGGGGTGCTTAATGGTCTGGGTGATTGCTTGTCAGGGTACCTGCACACACCCGGCCGTCCCCCTGATGGATCACCGCTTACTCTCCCTCCTCCCTGCTGCCTGGATCTACTCAGTACAGCCCCCACCTAACCCGATCCCAGGTTTAGGATTGGTTTCCGTGTTGTAATGGGTCCACTTTCTTATGAGTTTCGATGTTAATGGACCCACAGTCCTAATAGGCACTAATCCCTGTAGACCCCAGTGCTAATGGGTCTTATTTGTAATAAGTCTCTAATCCTAATACGTCCCAATCCCAATGGGTCCCAGTCCTAATGGGTCCCAGTGCTAATAATGGTTAGGTTAGTTTAAGACTGAGGGGCTTTTAACCTGCAACCGTTTTACCCCTACCTCGTCTTGTCTCCAGTTTGGAGGAACGGTTACCTGCCACCCACCAATGACCCCTGGCAACATTGAGCCATACGCCTGATAATGAGTGACGTCACCCTGTGGTGTGGGCCTCCCAGTCTTGAATCAGCTGATCTCTCTGTGTTCTATCGGCCTGATGTCTGGTGACCTCGCTGGCCAGTCCATTGTTTCTACTCCATCCCCCATCGATACCGAGCTGTGTGTGGATGGGCCTCATCTTGTGTTAAGAGTAAATCCCTCACTTGCTTCACCTGCAGTACTCATCATAGTAGCTGTTAATGTTTCTATTTGATACCTCAGGGCGGTCAGTGTACAGTATATCCGCCATCCACGTGAGGATTCGTACATCAAACAATCATTACAGACTCCCGCACACATGGTGATTGATCCTGCACTGAAGCCATTAGTTTAAGAAATACCGACGCCTGCACTCCTTGTTCCCGGACATCTCCCACACCCTTATACGTCTCCGCTGTTACACGACCATCGTTGGTTGATGGCATAAATTGACTGTCACTGTTAACTGGTCCTCAGTTACTCACTTGCCAATTATGATGATGGCGAGTCACTGCAGCTGGGTAGTGCGGTGAGCTGTGGTCACAACAGTTTCCATAGATGGTCGGCTGGATATCCTGTAGACAATTTTTATATCTGTTTTGAAAGTTGCATTGCAGTGCCCCTACGAAGGTAAGTTTGCAGATGAGGAACTGTACTCTCATTGTTCCAACTGTCCAGGTTGATGAGATAAGGGTCATGGCGAGGTGTAGGTACGCATTTACGACTCTGATCTGGTTTTCTGGTGTATAAATTCGTCCTCTGGGTATATACTTCCTCCACTGCGGAGTAAAGAGTCTAGACACATCCCCTGCCTGCCAACACCTGCACGATCCTGACTTCAGTTTGGTTTATACATTGTCTGACACCACCAGCTGACATCAAGCAACCGACATACAGACAATGTACTTCATGACGATCTCTGACTGGGATAACTGCATCTATCAGTCTTTGGTAATCCAACTTTTGTTGTTATTTTATTTTTAGGACTAATTTCTTCACGTTTTTTTGTTCTGTGAATTAAGATAAATTTACAAATTTACAAGTGAATAAATGGTTTTACCTCACCCCTGAGGAGGAAGACCTACTCTCAAACATAAACCATATTTTTCACTATGTCACATTAAGGGTTTATGCACATACTATAATTACATATAAAAGTATATTAAAAATAAACAAATAAAATATAATAATAATCTTATGCACTTAAAGAGAAGATCTTGTGGTTATTCATTCTTGTTGATCACACTAACTCACTTCTTGCTTCACTTAATTGTCTCTCAGTAGTCGCCAGTAGACCAGTTTTGCTCTGCTCAGCGTCTTGATTCTGACACTGAAATTACCGTCCCCAGCGCCAGCAAGGTGACTCTTAGTGATAATGGTGTCACAAATCATGCTGTTGCCAATATTGACTAAAGATGTTGGTATCTTATTGAACCTTTCTCACTTTATTGGTGGGTTTTTTAAAGTGTTGATAAGAATCGTCTGTGTTTTTAAGTTTATTGATTTTGCTTCTTTTTTTTTAGTCATATTGATGCTGGAGAGAGTGTGTGTGTGTGTGTGTGTGTGTGTGTGTGTGTGTGTGTGTGTGTGTGTGTGTGTGTGTGTGTGTGTGTGTGTGTGTGTGTGTGTGTGTGTGTGTGTGTGTGTGTGTGTGTGTGTGTGTGTGTGTGTGTGTGTGTGTGTGTGTGTGTGTGTGTGTGTGTGTGTGTGTGTGTGTGTGTGTGTGTGTGTGTGTGTGTGTGTGTGTGTGTGTGTGTGTGTGTGTGTGTGTGTGTGTGTGTGTGTGTGTGTGTGTGTGTGTGTGTGTGTGTGTGTGTGTGTGTGTGTGTGTGTGTGTGTGTGTGTGTGTGTGTGTGTGTGTGTGTGTGTGTGTGTGTGTGTGTGTGTGTGTGTGTGTGTGTGTGTGTGTGTGTGTGTGTGTGTGTGTGTGTGTGTGTGTGTGTGTGTGTGTGTGTGTGTGTGTGTGTGTGTGTGTGTGTGTGTGTGTGTGTGTGTGTGTGTGTGTGTGTGTGTGTGTGTGTGTGTGTGTGTGTGTGTGTGTGTGTGTGTGTGTGTGTGTGTGTGTGTGTGTGTGTGTGTGTGTGTGTGTGTGTGTGTGTGTGTGTGTGTGTGTGTGTGTGTGTGTGTGTGTGTGTGTGTGTGTGTGTGTGTGTGTGTGTGTGTGTGTGTGTGTGTGTGTGTGTGTGTGTGTGTGTGTGTGTGTGTGTGTGTGTGTGTGTTTTGGATCTGGGGCGTGAATGATTCTTAATGGCGTGGAAGTGAATAACAGCGTGTGTGGTGTTGGATGGTGGCGCCCTAAATACTAACCAACTCCTATCATCCACTGCCTGAGAAACTCCTTTTCCTCTATGGCTCATTATTCAATTAGACTCAAGTAAGTGAACTACCCTAATTGTGGTGGTGTTTGTGATGGTGGTAGTGGTGTTGTGTTAACAGTGTGTTCAGGGAGGGGTGGCCGGAATGGGTTGTGCGGGTGAGGTTGGCCACAAGCTTCCTCATCTGGGTGTTGGTTCTCTCCCTCTCCCTGCGTCTGTTCCGAACGTGAGTGGAGGAGGAGGAGGATACATATGGATTGATTTTAGATATTTGGGAAAGTTCTCGGAAAAGTGTGGGGGATAGGGAGGGGGGAATCCACACCCTTCCCAGTCGGTGATTCTTGACACCTCCCGATGTTACTTGACGGGTGTTACCATTAGCCACCTTCCAGACAGACAGAGAGAGAGAGATATCATTTGTGTATTCATATTTTTTTTACTATTACATTCAGAACGGAATGTTAGAGGAAATGTGTCAACATCCTCAGGTAAGGGACATTTTAACCAAGAATACTCCCGGGGTGTGTGTGTGTAGTTCAGGATCCCAACACTGATGGCGTTGTATTATTTAATTTCATTTCCATACTAATTTGTTCGGAAGGAGACACAGACTTTTTTAGGTAACTGTACGTGGAAGGAAAGGAAAATGTACGTTGAAGAAAGAGAAAGTAGAGGTAGATATACTGGTACATGGAAGGAAGAAAAAGTCCAAAGGTGAAGGTACTTGTAATTTTTTGTTTTCCTCCCACACTTCCATCCCCAAGTTACTTCATTTAACTCCAGTACTCCTAACCTCCAAACCCAGTACGTGTTAGTGCAGGTGTTCATATGTAGTTAGGAAAAAGATAGATATTTTCTTTTACTGATTAGAGCGATGTTTTGAATGATTAGTTTCTGATGAGTGAAGTGACAGGTGTGGTTTACCTGTGTTTCTCAGGACCATTCAAGAGACACATGGAGAGGATTGGAGAATGTGTGTGAAGTGATGTGTTAATTGGGTGATTAGTTACAAGGTGTTGTGGATGAAAGATGTTATTGCAAGTGAGGTGGGTTAGTTGATCAGCAAAGTTAGTTAGGCTACACACACACACACACACTACCACACCACACCACACCACACACACACACACACACACACACACGCACTTTAGTTATATGGATGTAAAGTAGACTAAAGTAGAAGGGAATGGTGAGGAAGGTGATCCAGTTCATTAGGGAGTCATGCCCACGTGGAGCTGCTGACAAACTCAAGCTTCCAAACATGCCTCCAACACCCCCGCTGCGCTGCCATGTTAGGTTGAGGCGGAGTGTACGTCCGTCTCCCAGTTTGTTAACAAGATAACTGTGAAAACAAACAAACGCACAACACAACTGACACTATATAAAATTTCACCGTGACGTCTATTTTTTTTTCTCTCATCAGTGTGTGTGTGTGTGTGTGTGTGTGTGTGTGTGTGTGTGTGTGTGTGTGTGTTTTATCATTTTACTTGTATTTCCCTTTTTCCTAGACAGTATAAATGTACATTGGTGTATCAATAGAATGCCCCTTATAAAAATTCATGTCTTAATGAATACAATACATAGAATAAATTGATCTTCACTGCCAAATGTATAATTATATTTACATGTATACAAGTTAAAACATATGAGGTGTCTTTCCCTACATCTGTCCTTTTATCGTGTAAACAGACTGTGTGGAAACAAGTCCAGTACGTAGGTAGCGTTTCTGGACTGGGGTGTACGTAGGTAGGGCTGGGGTGTATATAGGGTTGAAGTGTACGTAGGTCTGGGGTGTACGTAGAGCTGGGGTGTACGTGGGTCTGGGGTGTACGTGGGTCTGGTGTGTACGTGGGTCTGGGGTGGAGGAGTGAAGGTGTAGTATGGAGGTGATCGGGAGCAGGACCGCAATCATGCCCTCCTCTCCCCCTCAGCACCGTTTACAGTCTCCACTAAACATGTCCGCTACACCGTAATTACTGCCTTACCACCCTCCTGATCCGCCATCCCCCTTACCCTCCTCCTGATCCGTCCCCCCTACCCTCCTGACCTGCTCTTACTCTCACACCCTGTCCAGACTTCCCCCTTTCCCCCTCCTCCTGACCCGTCCGTCCTATCACCCCCTGACTCTTCCCCCTTATCTTTCCTAACTCGTCCACCACCACCCCAACCTGACCTCTCTCTATCTCTCTCTCCTACCCTCCCTCTTACCATTCCTGACCATCCCTCTTTGCCATCCACCTGACACACCCCCCTTAACCTCCCCCTGACCCGTCCCTCCTAACCATCTTCTCTACTGTCCTTTCTTCCACTTACTCTCTTATCCTTATCTTCCTCTTCCTCCTCACTCCCCCTCCCACATCTCCGTCTTTGCCCTCCGTATTTTTTTCATACCTTCCCTTCACATCATTCTCCCCTTCTCTCCATCCTTCCCTTCTCTCCATCCTTCCCTTCTCGTTCCTGCTCTTCCTTCCCAGCCACCGTCCCACAACCCTTCCTCCTCCTTCTCAACCCATACACAGCTTTCCCTCCCCATAACATAATTCCTCCCCCACCCCCTTCCTCCCATATACCATTACCCCGACCTATAAAGTTCTTAGTTTTATAGCGCGCTTGTCATCACCCCCTTGGAGTCCTACTTTTGTGCCAGACGTGTGGTGTTGAGGTCTAGCAGGACGTTGACCCCTACATTAGTATCGAGGCGTTGGTAATCTACGAGAGGGCATTCACTGAGCTCTCTATTGCAGGTATGAATGTAAGCTGTGATAAAGTTAAGTCTGAGAAAGGGGGAGATGATCTTTTAGGGAGCACTAGTGTCCATACGTGAATGACTGGAATGTGTGATGTCGAGTGGATTTTTTTTTTATTTTAGGGACTGGATGATGAAGAAGCAGCAGCAGAGTGGGTGGTGATTGAGTGGAGAGCATTGAGTTGTTATTGAGGATCTACGTGCTACTGTTGGGTGAATCGAAGACTCCTAGAAGATATTGAATTCCTCTCAACAGTCTTTGATATTGAATTTGAATGGCCTAGAAACTTAAAAGACTCACTCTTTATGAACCTAAGTAAAGGAATAAAAAACTAAACTTGAAACTTAAGCTGAATAATAGAACACCATACTTCATTAAAAGTTATTACGATTTTTCCGTAAAAGTTCATTATGTTTTAAGTGGGATCATTGACTCCTGTTGCGTTGTGTGTTTCCCTTACCTCCTACACCAGTGTGGACCAACAGGTAGAGAACTGGGTATATAACCTTGTGTCGACCTTTCTGGAAGTTGTTCTACCTGCTTATTATTGCATTACCTGTATATTATTAGGTAATGCTGTAGGTTCGCGTGTGTGTGTGTGTGTGTGTGTGTGTGTGTGTGTGTCCCTTTTCTTATCTGTAAATTTAGGTACCCATTCACAGTTGGATTGACTAAGGGCACCCTAGATATGAAACAGCGCAGCGACCCATAAGGCAGAAGGTGAAAATTGTAACTATTCGACCACTACATCTCTGAGTATGTGTAGTTTAGATTCTATAAAAACACTTGCCCCCATCCTCCTACCTCGTCCGACTGCAGCCCACAGCCAAGGCACTAGTTAAGTATATCGATAAAACACACACACACACACACATATGCATTATATTTACTGAGGTGAACGCAACAAACCTCACCACATACCAGCAAGTATCCCTTCACCTCACTAGACAAAAATCCCAATATTATTATAATTTTTCCAACTGCTCGGATCATTACCCTCTCTCATACATCAGGGCTGGACTGTCATTAACGTTGAAGGTGCTTTGTTGCCAGTTATTCACCCAGTTATTTATACACGGAGCGGAGTGGGCGTGACCGTGAACACAGTGACTGGCCGTGACCAACTGGAGAAGCACTTGATATTCTCTGTCATTGGTGTGACCAATCGCAATGTTACACTTAAACGCTCACAGCTACGATTTGATCCCATTTGGGGTGTCGTGTTTTGACATGAGGCTGATGGAGAGTTGTGGAGTGTAGTGACCTGTTGGTGGTTTATACACACACTCACACACACGCACACGTAGATCGGGTTATCCAAATATTGCTTTACAGGTCATGGATCAAAACGTGCTCAAAATGTTTTTAACACGGGATTTAAGAACATAAAATTACTCCTCTTTACTGTAACTAATCGCAGAGTTGAACTTAAAGCTCGGACAAGTAGAGAGTGATCGATGTTGGTGCGGTGTTTTAACATGGTGTAAATTTACCTTGTAACACATGATGAAGAAGACGACGTGTTAGTTTTAATGTTATTTTCTATGTTGTAAATTAAGACTTTTTTTTTTCAAGAAAGGTTAGATTTTTAGTAGTTTAGTTACATAAGTTCCATTACACACGCCAGTTCGAAGCTGTACTCTGTCACAAGTAGCTACTCTACACCTCGGAATCAGAGAACAACCAGGCTTCAGGAGTTAGTCTCAGGTGTCACAAAACCACTGTCTAAGATTGACTTTGTATGTTGGGTCGTAACTGGTCAAGCAAGTGGAGAATTAAGATTTTTTTCTCGGCGGGGTTTTAGTAAATAAAGACCACAATACTTACAATTGTTAAAAAAAAAATACCTTCCAGGAAAATGGTATATAGTATACTTGTCATAGGTTGTGGGCATGACAGAGGAAGCGTGACTCACCCAGTTACAGGTTTATAGAACAAGTTAGTGTAGGTTTATAATTGGAAAAAAAACTGCCCTGTGTCGTAATATCAGATCGTCGGGGTTACATCTTGTCAAAACTTCTTGCTAATGTGAGGGTTTGTGAGAGAAAATCCCTGATAACTTAATATTTTTATAATAAGGATTACAGAAATATCGGCTGGTGCAATATTTTTTTCTTTTCAAATGGGATTTTCTTTGATAAGATGTGCCCGCGCCCTTGTGTGAGATGTGTTCGCTCCCTTGTGTGAGATGTGTTCGCTCCCTTGTGTGAGATGTGCTCGCGCCCTTGTGTGAGGAGATGAATGAGCAGCCTTGAGGGAGGAATAATGGATGGAGCTACGTGTGGTCGGCAAGGTGATATGTCTGGCTAGATATTGTATATAGTGTGTGTGTGGGGGGGGGGGGTTGGTTACTGACAAAACACCCTGAAAGTTCTCCACACGAGTACCTCCACACCCTGGCCACGCCTCTCTACGACTGCTCACCTTTGTTCTTTCTCAGTTCTACATACCGCGTTCACACACTTATAACTTACATCATATGGGTGCGACAGACTAGACCGGAAACGTCATCACCTCAATACAGCAAAAGAAGATAGAAATCATTATAGCAGGGGTAACTTGTGTCGTCTTGTACACAACACCAATCTATTTTTGTCGTTCATATGTCACCCGTTGATATTTATACTCCATTAAAGATACATCGTCTTGTTTGGTTGTTATCCAGGGTACCCGGGTGTATTGATGTTGCGTGTTGTCAAGAATCGCCTCGTGGTCATACTGATCAACCGAGGCGGAGTATTGAATACCTAAGTGTATGAGTCGTGTGTGTTGGAGAGTTTCTGTTATGTGTTGTGCGAATTTATAGTTGTTGCTTTGTATGTATACAGCTTTTTGACAGAGAGGCATGCGGTAGGGAGGGAGGGAGGCAGGCAGGCAGGCTGGCAAGGAAGGAGGTAGGTAGGTAGGCAGACAGGGAGGGAGGGAGGGTGGCAGGCTGGCAAAGAAGGAGGTAGGCAGGCAGGCAAGGAAGGAGGTAGGTAGGAGGGGAGGCAGGCAGGCAGCAGGCAGGCTGGCAAAGAAGGAGGTAGGTAGGCAGGGCAGGCAGGCAAGCAAGGAGGGAGGCAGAGGAAGGCAGTAGGTAGGCAGGCAGGCAGGGAGGCAGGTGGGAGGGAGGCAGGAGAGGCAGGCAGGCAGGCAAGGGGTGAGGGAGGTAGGTAGGAAGGCGCAAAGGAGGGAGGTGGGTAGGAGGCAGGTAGGTGGGCAGGCAGGCAGAGGGAGGGAGGGAGGAGGAGGCAGGCAGGGGAGGCGGAGGCAGGGAGGAGGGAGGGCTGGCAAAGAAGGGAGGTAGGTAGGCAGGCAGGCAGGCAAGGAGGGAGTGGAGTGAGGAAGGAGGTCGGTGGGTAGGCAGGCAGGCAGGGAGGGAGGGAGGCAGGCAGGCTGGCAAAGAAGGAGGTAGGTGAGGCAGGCAGGCAGGCAGGCGGGCAGGGAGGGAGGGAGGCAGGCAGGGAGGCAGGGCAGGGGAGGAGGGGAGGCAGGTGGGTAGGCAGGCAGGCAGGGGAGGAGGCAGGCAGGGAGGCAGGTGGGTGGGCAGGCAGGCAGGCAGGCAGGGAGGCAGGCAGGGAGGGGGAGGGAGGCAGGCTGGCAAGAGGTGAGTAGGCAGGCAGGCAGGCAAGGAGGAGTGGAGGTAGGGAGGCAGGCAGGCAGGCTGGCGGGAGGGAGGAGGAGCAGGCAGGCTGGCAAAGAAGGAGATAGGTGGGCAGGCAGGCAGGAGGGAGGTGGTAGGAAGGCAGGCAGGGAGGCGAGGCAGGGAGGGAGGGAGGCAGGCAGGCAGGGGCTGGCAGGGAGGAGAGCAGGCAGGCAGGCTGGCAAAGAAGGAGATAGGTGGGCAGGCAGGCAGGAGGAGGTGGGTAGGAGGCAGGCAGGAGGCAGGCAGGAGGAGGCGAGCAGGCAGGCAGGCGGGCGGGAGGGAGGCAGGCAGGCAGGCTGGCAAAGAAGGAGATAGGTAGGCAGGCAGGCAAGGAGGAGGTGGGGAGGCGGCGGGGAGGGGGCAGGCAGGGGGCAGGCGGCAGGCAGGCAGGAGGAGTGGTGGAGGCAGGTAGGTAGGCAGGTAGGGAGGAGGAGGGAGGGAGGGAGGCAGGCAGGCAGGGAGGGAGGAGGGAGGCAGGTGACTGTGGTAAAACATTTTCTGGTTAAACATTACATTTATTGTGAGTAATTTAGGTAATAACAGTAGTAAGCCGGGAAGGTGTTGGCGACGGCAGTAACGACAGGAGACACTAGAACTATGTTGTTAAGGGTTTTTGAATACGATATGAACCTCTTACGTGAAGGTAATTACATCTCGTGATATTTCATTCTACTTCGACTTTCGTGACACACAACATTGACTTCTCACCCATGATACCTCAACACCCACATGACACCCTCACCCACATGACACCCTCAACACCCTTGACACCGCAGCACCCACAATGACACTCTCCATGCAGCACCCTCAACACCACTGACACCCTCAACACCCACTTGACACCCGCAGCACCCCCGTGACACCCTCAATACCCACTTGTCACCTCAACATCTACGACACCTCAACACCTCAACACCCTTGTGCACCCCTCCTCAATACCCACACGCCCTCAACACCCGCACCTCAACACCCACACGACACCTCAACACCCACACGACACCCTCAACACCCGACACCTCAACACCCATGACACCCTCAACACCCACTTGCCTCTCAACACCCCTTGACCTCTCAACCCTTGACTGCAGCACCCCGTGACACCCTCAATACCCTTGACACCCTCAACACCCACGACACCCTCCACACGGCACCTCACACCTCACCCTGACACCCCTGACACCCACCCTCCCGGCACCTCAATACCCACTTGCACCTCAACACCCACCTAACACCCCTAGCCCACCCAGCACCCTGTGACCCCTCAATACCCACTTGACACCCCACCCACGGCACCTCAACACCCACGCCCCTCAACACCCACAACCCTCAACCCACATGACACCCTCAACACACAGATACCCTCAACACCACATGACACCCTCAACACCCACATGACACCCTCAACACCACTTGACCTGGCACCCCACCCTCAACACCCATGACACCTCCACCCATGACACCCTCAACATCTACACGACACCCTCAACACCCACATGACACCCTCAACACCCACATGACACCCTCAATACCCAACCAAACTCCCAACCCCCGAGATTTCCCCTTGACACCCCCTGTTGGTTAGTCAGTTAGCAATAGCTATTACAAAACATTGATATTTGGGGTGACTGGAGAGATGGCGTTAAGTGTGGTAGAAACTGCTGGACACTACGACTTATCCTAACCTAACCTAACCTAGCCAAACATAGCCAAGTCTAACCTAGTCTTTCCTAATTTACCGTGATTTAACCTAACTTAAACCCAACAAAGCTCAAGAACGTAAAGAAATGAGTATATTTGTGGGGTTTTTTCAGTGGTGTGTTTACTGTGTATTGGTGGTGGGATAGAAATGTTTTATAGCGTAACACTAGACGATTGAGGGGGGTGGGGAGAGGGCGTGTGAGAAGGCACAGTGAAAAACCTCGCAGCAACAATGAATGGTGGCTGGCGGGTTGGCCTTGAGTTCCTCCACCACCACCACGTGCACTCCTTTCCATCACCGTCTTTCTCTCTTCTTATTTCTCTCTCCTTCTCCCCATAATCTTCTACTTTCATTACGATGTGTCTTTTCTTCACACCTCTTCTTGTTCCTCCTTCTTCTTTCCCCTTCTCCCTCTCTTTTCTCCCCAGTCTTCCTCCTCCTCTTCACCTGCATTCTCGCTCCCGTGTTACCTCCCTCCTCTACATCACTCCCTCCCTCCCCCCCATTCCTTCTCTCCCAAGTACACTCCCTCTTTGGCCACAATCTCCCCTCCTCCCCAACGTCCCCGTTCCGGTACACCAGCCTGTAGTTACTGTTATCCTCCCCTCCCCTCCCCCACCTCCTCCCCCTCCCCTCCCCCCTCCCTCTCCCAGCTCTACCATAGGTCCACCTTCTAGACCCACCCCAGGTCCCCCAACTCCACCCCAGGTCCCTCAGGTCCACCTCCAGGTCCACCCTCTGGCTGTTCCTCACCATAACACCTCCACCTGTACTGCCTGTGCTTTACAGCCCCGGGTTTTTGGCGCTGTGGGGAATATGCCTAATTTGATGTGTGTTGCTGTGGTTACCGTGTGTTGCTGTGGTTACCGTGTGTTGCTGTGGTTACCGTGTGTTGCTCTGGTTACCGTGTGTTGCTGTGGTTACCGTGTGTTGCTCTGGTTACTGTGTGTTGCTCTGGTTACTGTCATTCTCCCCGTCCTTCTTCTTCCTCTTCATTTCTTCTTCTCCTCCTCCCTACTTATCATCATCCCTTTTCTATGCTTCTCTCTTCCCATTAGGCCAGGGGACCCATTTGATCTTAGCCTTGTGCTCGTGGTCTCCTGTCGAATTTAAGAAGGAGGAGGAGAAGTTCACTCCTCCCTTCCCTCCTCCTCTTTCCTCTACCCCTCTCCTTCCACCCCTTGTTCCTCCATCCTCCACCACTCATCCCCTTCCTCATCGTACCTCCTCGCATCCCCCTTCATCCTCCTATCTCTCTCTCTTCCTCTACCTCCTAACCACCTCGCCCTTCTTCCACTGTTCCCCTCTTCACCTCCTCTTCCTTCATTTTCTTCCTTTCCTTTTCCATCATTCCTTATTCTTCAATCGTTTGTATTTTTTAGGTATATTTCAACAGTGTACCCAAGTTTCATGTACAGTACAGTATATTTCTACAGTGTACCAGGATGTCAGTTTTATTACATTTATTCAGGTGTGTTATTAATTAAAAGGTATCGGGTATATTCAAGTATATTAATCCATATGGTATGGTTGAAGGAGCCGAGGTGTAACTGTGAGTATATGTATGTATGTATGTATGTATGTATGTATGTATGTATGTATGTATGTATGTATGTGAAGGTATATTATTACCTTCATGGGCTATAATGTGTTAGGATGAGAGAGAGAGAGAGAGAGAGACTTAAGACATGTGTGAGTTGTGATACATGCAATGGTTGTTTTCGGTCATCACTGCTACGGTAGAACACATCCGTCTCTCGATCTCTGAAACACAGACGCGAGGGAAGTGTCACCACGATCACAGTGAGTGGTTTTGGCAGAAGGCTCCTCTCAGTCTAGTTCCAACAGGTAAGTGAGAAATGAATTTTAGAGTAAAAAAAATTTGTGTGTGAGTTAATGAAAGAGACCATATGTAATTTTCACAAGCAGAAGAGGAACTTTTAAACAAACATGATCGGAGACTTTGTTATCTAGTCTCCAGATCAAAGAAACATCTTGGTGAATCTCTCAGAAACATTTAACACAAGATATGATAGGATTCCCTCTTTCTACCTGATGGACATTATTACATGAACACACAGACAGACGTATTAAACCCACGACAGCTAACACACCGTCATGAACCTGTGTCGTGGGAGGGGAGGATAGTGTTGGCTGGAATGATCTTCAGTGTTGTTCTCGTCATATGGGAAGCCAAGCCGCACTTGACCCGAAACTTTAGAGTTCATGGCTGTGTACAAGTCATTCGTGTAATCATTTACATTTACAGATTCCATTTACATACTTGTGATGTAAGTAGATTTACACTCGTATTGGAATATTCACACACAGCCTGTTTACATGAATGTGTACACGTGACGCATTTACACGGTTAACTTGCATCCGGTGTATATTCATTTACACCTAATGCACGCTCGATTTACAACGCTGAGAAGCCTGTTTACATTTACATAGACAGCGTGTGAGTGGGTGTGTTGAAACGCCCAAGAGCTGCAGAATGAGTAGGTTTAGAAATTTACGTACTTGGATAATTGCATCTTTTGTTTCGTTTTGGTAAGGTGGGTGTTGTGTGGGTGGGTGGGTGGGTGGGTGGGGGTGGGCTGGCGATGGTAAGGTGGGGGTGTTGTGTGGGTGGGTAGGCGAAGGTAAGGTAAGGTGAATGTGTGTGTGGTAAACGGATTATTGTGAATTCAGGTAGGTGGTGAGAATTGGGTGTTGGTGAAAGTTAGTTGATGGTAGTAGGCGGAAGGTGATGTAAGTGGTGGTAGGTGGTGGTGGTGGTGGTAGAGGTGTGTATGTGGGTGGTGGTAGTAGGGTAGAGTGGGTAATATGTTATTGTTGGTTTGGGTGGTATGCTGGTGGTGTTGGGGCGGTGAGGGGTGGTGGAGCTGTGGTTGTGATGAAAGCTGTATTGGGAGAGAGCAATGGTGTTAGTGGTGATGGAGGTGAGTATCTCATCACATCTTCACGGTCATCACAGCGACACAACCTCGTCACATAGATCCCGTCACATACCTGTAGCTCCCGTCATACAGTCCCTGTCATACAGCCGACGTTACAAAGCCTCCGTCTGTCACACAGTTCCGTCACATAGATCCCGTCAAACAGCCCCCGACACATAGGTCCCGTCACATACCTGTAGCTCCTGTTACACAATCCCTGTCAAACAGCCCTCGTCACACAACCCCGTCACATAGCTTCCGTCACAACTCCCCCGTCACACAGGCCCCGTCAGCGTAGTCATGCCATAACTGACCCACTCGTGTTTTAACCCACTGAGGTGGTGAACCAGTCAGGTGTAAATTGAAGAATTTCGCTACTGTCCGCAACGTTCAATTGTGTTTACGTTTGAACGTTTTCTACAGGTGGCTCAGTAGCAGAGGTGTTACGTACTATTAGTGAAGTCAGTGGAATGGATATGTGTTGTGGGGATGGTGGTGGGGATGGTGGTGGGGATGGTGGTGGGGATGGTGGTGGGGATGTGGTGGTGGGGAATGTGGTGGGGATGGTGGCGGGGATGGTGGTGATGGTGGGGGGATGGTGGTGGGGATGGTGGTGGGGATGGTGGTGGGGATGACAACAGGTGGACGTGAAGGTTGTTGCAGCGGGGAAGGCTTTAGTGAAGGAAGGGAGGGGATGGGGTGTCCTGGTTGGGGAAGGGGGGGTGTAAGAAGGTGAGGGAGGGAGGGAGGTTCTCCTTGGGGGAGGTGAGTTTTTCTCCTCCGCCATGACAGGGACAGTGGAACTCGGGGCAGGTGGTTGTTCTCCCTCCACTCCTCTTTCCCCCTCCTCTCTACCTCCCCCTTCTCTCTACCTCTCCCTCCATTATACTTCCCTCTCATCTGCACTCCCTTCCCTCTCCCGTCCTTCACCTTCTTCCCTCCTCTTTTCTTCCTCCCGTCCCCCTCCTCTCCCACACTCCTTCCATCCCATTCTCCCATCTCAACTTTTTCTCTCACCTCCTCACCTCTACCTCCTCCTCCTCCTCCCTCACACCCTCCCCCGCATATGAATGAATGGTCCAGAAATAAACCCGATGAGGCAATGCAAGCGAGGTCAGGCGGCCCAAGGTGTATACTATTCTCTCTCTCTCTCTCTCTCTCTCTCTCAGTTGGATTTGGTAATACACGCCCACTGCTTTTAACTTACTCAGATCCCTTAGTTGGTGTTTGGTAAATACTCGTATATCTTGTTAACGTACAGTCTTAGTGTAATTTTATTCCCAGCTGGCAATTTTATGTTAGCCAATTAAGGCACGATCCTACATTTCAAGTTACGAGAAAAATTGAACACACGAACCCTTGAGAATACTGACCCAGAATTTTCCTTGGTCCTTAAAATTGGTGTTCTCCGACAGTCCGTTTATCCAACACTATGTTTATGGACAAGTTTATTCCTACAGTTTCAATGGGATTAATTTCACACTTAGATGATAGTGTATCCGCCATATATAGATTCCAATATTGTGTAGAAGTTACGGGTCAATAAACCTCAAAAGTCACAGCTGAAGGTCAGTATTTTGATGAAAGTTAACCCCAGTAAGTGTCATGTCTAAGGGACGTGTAGAAAAAACAATCACATTGAAGTCTTTGTGATACATATCAAATTCACAAGAAGGTGGAAGGTCACCAACCTGGAGAAATCTTGATAACATGGCGATATTTGGTGAACATTTAGGTATACGTGTCATCACTAGACAAATGTACACCACACCAAGTCTAAGGTCAAAGGTTGAGGTCACTATTGAAGGCCAAAGGTCAGAACGTAACTTTTGTATCCATTTAAATGTTTTCTTGAAATTTCAGTTGCATACTCATCACCACCAGAGACAAGTAAAAAAAAATAAAAAAATAAAATAATGCGTTTCCTCAAAGATGTACTCAGACAAATTAGCCATAAAGTGGTAGTCTCTAACTCTCACAACCTTCGCTTTTCCTCTTTTGGTTCTGTTTGGCTGGAATTCTTAAAGGTCGGAGCATTAATAGCTTCTCCCTTAGTCTAGATTGGAAGTGGTGATATAAACCGCCTGGATGCACTAAGGTCCTTATATCAATCTTGGTTTTTTTTTTTAATGTTTTACACTCTGGCTGGCCGGGGTTCTGTGAGGCTCATACACCCATTCAGGTGGACCGGTGGTAGAAGCGGTACCGTTCTTGCCTTGCAAGCGAGATGTCACGGGTTCGATTCCCGGGCCAGTGGAAGTTGTTTGGACTTACTTCCTAGCCCCCATTAGTCCCTGTTCACCTAGCAGTAAAGTAGGTGCCTGTTGTAAGTCGAAAGTTGCGAATTCGTATTCAGGGAGTTGTTGGAGCTTCCAATAACTTGATGACATAAACCACTGACTCTTAGGCTTCTACGCCCTTGACTCTTCAGGCTTCTACGCCCTTAACTCATGAGACATAAAGGCAAGCATGAACTTAGCAGGCTTCCCTGTTGGGCGCTGTAAACGCTTCTGCGCTTCACCTTACACAAGGATGTAGAGGAGTGCCCAATAAAAAAAAATAAAAGAAAAACTACACCCATTCCTGTTGCTTTTGTCATGGCAGGATGTGGCAATACACTCCGGCTATTTTTAACTCGCCTGGATCATCAAAGGTTCCTAAGGTAGTTTTTTTTTTGTATCCTTCCGCACTGTGAAGTTGTCAAGGGGATAGACGAGTGGGTTCTGTCTGCCTGTTTGTTTGTCTCTGTCTGGTCTGTCTGTCTGTCTGTTACTTATGTTCTTGAAGCTTTGTGTGTATAGAAAAGAATCTAGTTCGTATGTTAGATAGTCTCCCTGACTGACTATGTTAGAACGTATCTCATTCGTTCACTTGATCTGCGCCTCTTAAGGTGAATATTAATATGGCTTCGAAATCACACTGAAATTGTGCTGTAAATAGAAACGTTCTCTTGCCTTCAGTTACCAGGTAGTGAAGATTAAACGTAAATACCTATGAAAATCTTGGCCTGTGCTTTTCATTGTAGTTTCTGCGGATGAAATATGCCATGAATCAAACTAAACTCGGTCAATAACGAGAGAGAAAGAGATAACGCGAATTGCAGTGCGAGAAAGTGAATTGTTTGTTCGTCTCTTCGTAAAGCAAGAGCGACATGGTTGTATTTGGCCATATTTACTCGTGTTCAACATTACTGCCATATAAGGAAGATAATGCTGCTGCCGGCAACTTAAGCCCAACATGTCGTACCACCACACTGACTCCCAGTTTCCCTGCCTGAATGTTTGGTTTCTTGCTTGCCGTCCCTAATTGCATGCCTTCTTGCTGTGATTGCTTGTTCGTTTGCTTGCTTGCTTGTTTGATCACCTGCATTGTCGCCTTGATTGTTTGCTTTTACCTGTTTGCTTATCGATTTATCTTTTGCCAGCTATAAGGGTGGGTGTAGAGAACACTAATAAAGGTGGGTGTAGAGAACACTAATAAGGGTGGGTGTAGAGAACACTAATAAAGGTGGGTGTAGAGAACAATAATAAAGGGTGTAGAGAACAATAGTAAGGGTGGGTGTAAGAGACATAGGTAGAGGAGAAAGTGTTGGAGTGGATGATATATTTTATTGGGTGTATCATGGGTGTTGGAGGGTGTAGCTGCATGTGGCCAAGACACTCTCCACCTGTCCTACACTTAAACGAGGGTGTTGGGTGTATTGCTAGTGGGGTTGAAGGAAGGCAGGGTAGGCGGGGATGGGGAGTTATACCATAAATTGAAAATGAAGTTATATTCCTAACTACTTGAGACTATGGTTAGCAGAGTGGTTGATGGTGGACAAGAGAGGTGAAGCTGTTCTGGTTGACTCACAAGAACCTGAGATAAACAACGTGTGTGTCTTGTTTTAATTGTTGATGATTAGTTTATGTATTAACTTAGAGATCACCTGAAGATTCCCCCTCTAGGTTATTTCACCTTAAGATTAATAACCTAACCTAACCTAACCTAAAGTAAACCAATCAGCAGGTGTGGGTGGTGGTGTATTAGTGTTTAGGTGGTGGTGTAGGTGTGTGGTGGTGTATAAGTGGTGTAGGTGGTGGTGTATGGTGTAGGTGATGGTGTATAAGTGGTGTAGGTGGTGGTGTATTAGTGGGTGTAGGGTAGTGGTGTATGGTGTAGGTGGTGGTGTGTGTTAGTGTTGTAGGTGGTGGTGTATTAGTGGTGTGGGTGGTGGTGTTTAAGTGGTGTAGGTGGTTGTGTATAAGTGGTGTAGGTGGTGGTGTATAAGTGGTGTATGGTGGTGGTGTAGGTGGTGGCGGTGTGGGTGGTGGTGTATGGTGGTGGTGGTGTATTAGTGTTGTAGGTGGTGGTGTATTAGTGGTGTAGGTGGTGGTGTTTAAGTGGTGTAGGTGGTTGTGTATAAGTGGTGTAGGTGGTGGTGGTGTGTAATGGTGTAGGTGGGTGGTGTAGGTGGTGGTGTTTAAGTTATGTGGTGTATTAGTGGTGTAGGTGGTGTGTATGGTGTGTAGGTGGTGTAGGTGTGTGGTGGTGTGGGTGGTGGTGTATAAGTGGTGTGGGTGGTGGTGTGTTGGTGTGGGTGGTGGTGTAGTGGTGTGTGTGGTGTTGTAGTGTTGTGGTGGTGGTGTGTGGTGGTGATGGTGTTTAAGTGGTGTGTGGTTGTGTATAAGTGGTGTAGGTGGTGGTGTATAAAGTGGTGTGGGTGGTGGTGTATGGTGTGGGTGATGGTGTATAAGTGGTGTGGGTGGTGGTGTATATAAGTGGTGTAGGTGATGGTGTATAAGTGGTGTAGGTGGTGGTGTATAAGTGGTGTGGGTAGTGGTGTATGGTGTGGGTGGTGGTGTGTGGGGTGGTGTGTGGTGGTGTATAAGTGGTGTGGGTGGTGGTGTATAAGGTGTGGTGGTGTGTGTTGTGGTGTGGTGGTGTATTAGTGTTGTAGGTGAGGTATGGTGTGGTGTAGGTGGTGGTGCATGGTGTGGGTGGTGTGTTATGGTTTGTGGGTGGTGTGTGTATAAGTGGTGTAGGTGGTGGTGTATAAGTGGTGTAGGTGGTGGTGTATGGTGTAGGTGGTGGTCTACAGCATGTCGTGCAGGGAAGTAGCGGTGGTGAGTGACATATGGCTGATCTTAATGAGGGAAAATTGTAGACTAGCAGCTGAGAAACTCCCAGGAGAAGAGCCGAGGCAGCGTAGATGAACACAATCCGTAGTTAGCGAACAAGAACTTAAGCGTAAGAAGTAAATACTCAGTGTATGTATGTATGTATGTATGTATGTATGTATATATGTATGTATGTATAAGAGGTGTGTGTGTGTGTGTGTGTGTGTGTGTGTGTGTGTGTGTGTGTGTGTGTGTGCGTGTGCGTGCGTGCGTGCGTGTGCGTGCGTGTGTGTGTGTGTGTTTGAAAGATCAGACTTAATAGTTTGTGTTTTCATTAACTCATAATTAATACATAGATCGGCAGATTAAACGCGCCAATTAAAATATATAGAATAAACAAACATAATAAACAAGAAGACTAAAAAAAAATAGGATAATACATCGCACAGGATAATAAAAGTTAGTGTAATAATAGAATAAAAGACGAGGACAGGAGGGATAATTCATGGCACACAAGCAACAAAAGTTAGTGTAATAAGATGCAGGTGTGTGTGTGATTGTTGATGCATGGTGTGTCGTGATCCAGGGAGCCCTAGCACCTACCTCCTGCACTCTCCTCACCTCCTCCCTACCTCCTGCACTCTCCTACCCCCTGCTCCGCCCTCACCTACCTCCTGCTCCCTCCCTCACCCACCTCCTGCTCCCTCCCTCACCTACCTCCTGTCCCTCCCTCACCTACCTCCTGCTCCCTCCCCTCACCTACCTCCTGCTCCTTCCCACCTACCTCCTGCTCCCTCCCTCACCCTACCTCCTGCCTCTCCCTCACCTACCTCCTGCTCCCTCCCTCACCTACCTCCTGCTCCCCCCCCTACCCCTGCCCCTCCCTCCCTACCTCCCTGCCCTCCCTACCTACCCCTGCTCCCTCCCACCTACCCCCCTGCTCCCGCCCTCACCTACCTCCTGCTCCCTCCTCACCTACCTCCTGTCCCGTCCCTCATCTACTTCTTGCTTCTGTCACCTACGTCTTACTCTCTCTCCTGCCCTTAACACACACACACACACACACACACACACACACAGGTGTGTAACGGTAGGAGTTTGAGCAACATCAGACCGTGAGTAAATGAGGGGGGTAAAGGAAAAAGAGAATGGGAGACTTAGGGAGAGAGAAAGAGAGAGAGAGGGCCAGAGTGACTGTGTGACATAGACAGAGAGTGAGTTCAAGAGAGGATGGCAGAGTGAGACATGTCCTCCTTCTTCACCCCCCTCCCTCCGTCCCCCTCCTCCTCCTTCATGATACCTCCCTCCTTCCATCCATCCACCGCTCCCCCTCCTCTCTGACCCTCCTTCCCTCCGTCACACAGATTACTATCACCTCCCAGTGTTTGCATTGCTGGAGGAGCGAGGCGCTGTTATCAGGGTCCTACACTGGAGTGAATAATGGCTTCCACCACGATACAATCCTGGTGCCATCCCCTGCCTGCTCGCCTCATATGACGGGTCACCCCCTTGTCGCGCCCGAGAAACATTTTAGTGTACACCCGTGGGCAGATTGTGGACTGTTTGCTGTAGGAGGAAGGTGGAGGATGATGAGGCGTTGTAGGGATGGTGTCTTTAGTCTTGGTACGGGTTGAGGTGGTGGATTAGTCGCCTCTATTGACCACATTTGACGTGGTGATGTTTGGCAGATGTGTGTGGTGGATTGATGACTCGGTTTGCCATCATTTTATAAGTGGTTGTAGTATCTCAGTGTCTTGGTGTGGTTGTAGTGTCTCAGCGTCATGGAGTGGTTGTAGTGTCTCAGCGTCATGGAGTGGTTGTAGTGTCTCAGCGTCATGGTGTGGTTGTAGTATCTCAGTGTCTTGGTGTGGTTGTAGTGTCTCAGCGTCATGGAGTGGTTGTAGTGTCTCAGCGTCATGGAGTGGTTGTAGTGTCTCAGCGTCATGGAGTCATATGTGTGTCCGGGTGTCGTCAGGTGTAACAGAGGAGTGTGTGTAGGACGTATATATATCAGCTTTGCGATCTAAATTTACAATGTCAAATAAATGTCACTGAGGACGTCATCAAGACCTTTATGGTGAGTGCTGGGTTTTATTGTTATTATTATTATTATTATTATTATTATTATTATTATTATTATTATATGGAAAAAATGTCTACACGTTAAAACCAATATCTATCCTAAAATTTAGTTGTTCCAAGAAACAGTAAGTATACAAGATTCTAGCCTGACAACAGGGCTGGTATTCATAGGTCTATCTGACGCAGCAAAGAGGTGATTTACATGACAATCTATCCTAGATTATACACCAACTCATAAGGTTGACTGTCATACTTTAACGTATAGAACCATCATTAAGGTAAGACACGTAAATATACAGGTATTCTCAAGTAAGATCCTCTACCCACTTACCTGAATCTATATTGTTTTGTAAGCCATTTAGGTGTCGCTTGTTTATAATGATGAAGAAACTTATATTGAAGTTTGTGATGGTTTAGTAATGACAAGTGATCGCGGGCACCTTCGTGCCCAGTGAAAGTTTGAACGCTCGTGCTTGGCTAGCATACAGCGATTGAGGGTGCGCCAAGTCCGTAGACTTGCATCGTTTTCCTTCGTAAATAAAATGGTTAACTAATGCCTTCCTAAAGAAACCATCGACATGGGACCAGGTTTGTTCCACTCTTCGAATTTGTTTGCGATTTTTCCACCAAGTTTGATGAAAAACGATTGTGCCGTTTCGGCTGCCCAGAACAGACAGACAGACATACAGACAGACAGACAGACAGACGCCTAGTCCTATAGTATATTAGATATTAGATTCAGAGGACCGGTAGAGAGGGTTTTGTGATTTGATTAATTAGTTGACATGGGATTCACCTGATTGGTACAGTACAGCAGCACCCTTGACCACCTTCAGCTCACCCGGCGTCTACTCACACCCAATCTGCTTTCTTCATGCAGACTCACCGTCCCTCCCTCCCTCAACCACCACACCCTCCATCTCCCCACCCACAACTACCTTGTCTTCCTCCCTGACTCACCTCTACCCCACAACCACCTCCACCCACACCCACCTTGACTTACTCCCTGAATCACCCCCACCCTCCCACCACCCCCACCCTGCATTTCTCCCTGACTCATCTCTCACCCTGCCTCTGCTAAGCGTGCGGTTGTTCAAAGGTGTATGAAAACCTTATTGTGGAGAATAATCCTGTAATTGACTATCATTGCTAGTTACTCGTACTCACAACACTCCAAAAGTTCTCTCATTTTTTTTATCGTTGTTGTACTCGTGTTAAAGACCTTCGTTGTTGTAGCGCAGTAATAACATTATAACAACAGCTCATAAACGTCCATACAACTTCAAATACATTTTCACCCTTGTCAAAGTGTGTTGTGGTCGGTTCATGTATCAAGGAGGGAACTATCCAAGATCTGTGAATGTCTTCCATCATCTTTCAGTGTTCAGGTCGGTAGATGTGTTAGGCAACGTCGAGTGGAGAAAGTTATTCCCGAGTTGAACTTAACGCTGCCAAGGATTTCAGTCATAAGATAGGGGGGGTGAAGGGGGTATAGTGCACACGTTCATGGCAGTGCACACGTTCATGGCAGTGCACACGTTCATGGCAGTGCACGGCGAGAATTGGTCGAGTTTAAACGATCATCTGAATATTTAGTCCTTTCCCCACTGGCTCGATTCACCTTAATAGTAACCTTAACATAACATAACATAACATAACATAACATAATCTAATCTTCCTCAGTAGCGTTAAGGTGTTTAATGATCAGATGAAATAAGCTGGGGGGGGAGGAGGACTTATTTTTAGGTGATCGAAATATTTTACACACACACCACACACACACACACACACACACTAACTGGAGCAACCATACGACAAACTGGAATATTTTAGTGGTTAAGACATCATATCACTTACCTTGTGTTGTTGTGTGGGATGTATTACCAGGTGGAACAACAACCGGTATGAAGGCTTTGTAATGTTATCTCTGTGAAAACTATACAAACTTGTTACTCACCTGAATTTGTACTTCTTTTTGTCGTATATTTAACCTAGTCGACCTCCCACTCTACCCCACCTCCCACACACCACACCCCCCACCACCACCACCACACCCCCACCACACCACACCACCCACACCACACCACCCCCCACCACACCCACCACCCCCACCCCCCCACACACCCCTTCACACACCCCACCACACCCCCCACCACACCTACCACACCCCCCACCACACCACCCTCACATCCAAGTGGCAAGATAGTTCACCTTCTACACGATGTCCTCCTTCGGATATGGACCTCATGACTCGACCAATCAGACAGTAGTGAAGATGATTGATTATAAAACCCTGGACGGACAAGCTGGGTGTTACAGTATATACCATCCCACCAGGCTAATAATCACTGAATCACTCTGTCCAACACACACACTCAACATCGCCTTACCTGGAGTGTTGATCAAGGTGTTAGTTACTTGTTTGGAACACTTGGCTATCGGAGACAACACTACTCGGGGCCCTTTGAAGATTTATGGTGATGAAGTAATTATATTTAATGGTGGTTCATCTGAGACGCTCACTTACACGCATAACTGGGCGTGGAGGAGAGAGGGGAGGGGGTTTACCTGGTCTTTGGATACGTGTGTACTTGGTGTCAGCGTTAAGATGCAGCATAGATGGGTCATCTTAATTGTGCATTGTGAGTTGTTACCAGCCATCACTAAAAACCAGTTTGATAGGATGCTTAATCGTCCTGGTCCTACTTAGTGTGTGTGTGTGTGTGTGTGTGTGTGTGTGTTGAGCCAGAATACACAGTAAGGTTCAAGGCTGGTTAGAATAGGCTATAAAGGTCCATAATTACAGGTGTTGTGACTTACCCCAGGTGTCACTCGAGGTAACCCACCACTATCGTCTACACCGAAAATATTTAATACAATGGTGACAAACAGAGGTTGAGTATCCTTAGGTTTCTCTGGGTATCTTAGTTAAGGAGTAAATAGCTTGGGAGTCAATAGCTAGGTAGTAACAATAGGAGTCAATAGCTAGCTAGTAACACATTAGGAGTAAATAGCTAGCTAGTTACATAATATGAGTAATAGCTAGCTAAATACATAATAGTAGTCAATAGCTAGCTAGTAACAATAGTAGTAAATATCTAGCTAGTAACATAATACGAATAAATAGCTAGCTAGTACATAACGGGAATAAATAGCTAGCTAGTACATAACGGGAATAAATAGCTAGCTAGTAACATAATAGGAGTAAATAGCTAGCTAGTAACATAATACGAATAAATAGCTAGCTAGTACATAACGGGAATAAATAGCTAGCCAGTAAGATAATAGGAGTAAGTAGCTAGCTAGTAACACAATAGGAGTAAATAGCTAGCTAGTTGCATAATAGGAGTAAATAACTAGCTAGTAACATAATATGAGTAAATAGCTAGCTAGTAACATAATAGGAGTAAATAGCTAGCTAGTAACATAACAGGAGTAATTGACTAGCTAGTAATATAATAGGAGTAAATAGCTAGCTAGTAACATAACCGAAACATAGCATAAGGCAAATGTGAAATAGTTTTTAGGTAATAAACTTAGAAATACAATTGGTGGGGATATAATGTTTTTTTTTAGATAGAAAGGATGAACTTAAGCCATAATGTATAGTGAAGGTGTGTTGGTAAGTACTGGATCTTGTTAAATTGACTAGCTAAAATATTGTTTGGTTTTGTCTTATACGTTGTAACTTAATATCCTGTGGTGTTTGATATCTGGTGGTCTTTATTATTATTATTATTATTATTATTATTATTATTATTATTATTATTATTATTATTATTATTATTATTATTATTATTAGTAGTAGTATTAGTAGTAATGTGTAGTAGTAGTAGTAGTAGTAGTAGTAGTAGTATTTCGACCGTTTTTTTATTTTTATGGCAAACCTCAAAAATATCTGATGTGATGAAATTAGGTCACACGAATTTATAGGAATTAAAAAAAAATCGACAAAAGAGCGAATGGCCTGAAGTGGTAGTTGGCCTCAATGTAAACAAACCGTGGTCGCTGTGTCGCCAGGCAGCAGGAGGGTCGCCTGGGGTCGGATGGTCTGAGAATGTGGTCACGTAGTTCATCTCGAGATGTCACGGGTTCGATTCCCGGGCCGGTGGAAGTTGTTTGGACTTACTTCCTAGCCCCCATTAGTCCCTGTTCACCTAGCAGTAAAGTAGGTACCCGGTGTAAGTCGAAAGTTGCGAATTCGTATTCAGGGACAAGTTGTTGGAGCTTCCAATAACTTGATGACATAAACCACTGACTCTTCAGGCTTCTACGCCCTTGACTCTTCAGGCTTCTACGCCCTTAACTCGTGAGACATAAAGGCAAGCATGAACTTAGCATGCTTCCCTGTTGGGCGCTGTAAACGCTTCTGCGCTTCACCTTACACAAGGATGTAGAGGAGTGCCCAATAAAAAAAAATCATCTCTTATAGTGGGATCATCAACCTGTGTGGCTGACAGGTGGTGATGATATACAGAACTGTGAATCTCTGGTGTTGCTGAGATGGAGAGGAGCCACGCGTAGGACCTCAGACATGAAGGAAAACAGTCACTCGTTGTACCGGTTGTTGAAGGATTATTTTTAGGTTGACAGGACTTGAGTTACGATTGATAAGATGGATAGTGGAGGGAATGTTATCTATTTTTGTATAACAGTTTGGGGGCCTTAACGTACAGTGGTTTATGGAGGTTAAGTAAAGTTTCGTTGATTTATATTATAAATCAACGAAACTTTTGTTCTAAGTCTCAGAACAAACGTTACCTCACTCATATCGTATCATTGGATTATGACAGTAAATGAAGCTAACCAACTAAACCCAACTTTAAGTATCGTCCAGTATAGTAACGCTTGGTTGGTTGGTTTGGCCTCTTAACACTATCTTCATGGCCGAAGAATGATAATAGTTATCTTGCAATTCCGACATCAGATCCGTAAACTACCAATAACATTAAAGCATCAAGTATTTTATAGACACGAACTCCGAAAGCTACTAGTTGAATGGTGCTTCTCTTCATTCTTTAAAGGCGCTGAGGCAATGACGACCTACTTGTTCTTTACCAAGTACACTGTACTTTATTATCAATTAAAACTCGATCCTAACGATACCTAACTCAACCAAACCTAATATTCTAGGCATTACGACTGTCTTCCCGCAGACAGCACACCATTAGTAAGTCCGCGGAATCAGTGGGAACATTTATCCGTTTTTTTTCCTCCCTTTCTCCATGAGCCCCTCACCGTCCAGCCCCGACCTCACACGCTCTAAAAGTCGCTTTCTCTTCTCCCGCAATATGATTTAGACTGAGAGCAACATTAACAACGTATTAGTGAAAGTCTTCGTTGTGAAACATGCATTAGCTCGTTGCCTTAAGACTTACCACCATCGGATACTTCATAAACAACACTCACAAGTCACTTTCTCTGCGTCAGTGTGATTTACATTGTCATTTCCAACTAACTTGGGATAAATTGATATCTATGAATATTTACATATACCTATTTAGTAATATCTCAATATCATCGAATGTTGGTACATGTACTGATGCCTTTGACACCAAAAGACCGATGTTGATCAAACTTGGCGCGCGATATACAACGTCACGAAGAATCTGTTGATGTAAACATGCATTGTGTAATATAAATTCTTCTGTCAGTTTAAACTAGAATGTTTCTGTGTAGTGAATATATATATATATATATATATATATATATATATATATATATATATATATATATATATATATATATATATATATATATATATATATATATATATAATGTGTGTGTCGAGAGGGTTGTAGGTGACGTTAACATAAATATAATAGGTGTTATTTTTTTAAATGTAGTTTACAGTTTAACAAGTGTAGGTCACTCGGTGCTGCAGGTATATAGGCCTCTGCCTGGCCTGGTCTCTGGTACCGGCCTCGTCCAAAACCGTCTTAACAGCATTGTAATCTCTGGGCAAAGCAATGTCCTGGGGCCCCTATCCACCCACCCACTCTAATGAAAACTAAAACTTTCAGTAAAATTAAACATATAATTAATTGGAACGTTTAAACATATAATTAATTGGTAGAGCAAGAATTATTCAACACAAACGTTTGCGACACGGTGATTTGTTCTGTAATGTTTTAGTAAATTTCCTATTTTTCTTCCAATGGATACAAGGTTTTTCAAATTTTCTACGTTTTAAATCTAGATTATCCTCTGAGATTCGGTGGCGGACTTCGACAGGCCCAGCAACCTCATGTACTTCATTAGGTGCATCATCGACTTCGTCATTAATATAGTAATGGCGTGCTCTATTCACGAGGCCCCTAAAATCGTGGGTCCCTGGGCAACTACCCAGCGTGCCCATGCGTTAAGACGGCTCTGGCCTGCTCCACCACTAACCAGGACACTTCAGCGTCTTGAGTGAAATAGAAAATCTGGATTACCTGAAGATTTTATATCCCAGTTTATTTCACCTGAATATTAACCACCCTAACGCTACCTGTGGAAGGGGAATTAGGATTTGCTAGCATTAGGTTGTTTAATCTTCAGAAGACATAAGCTGGAGTATCTAATTTTCAGGTATTCCAGAAATACTTTACCTCAATATCTTACTCAAAGGGGGATTCTATATGTTACTCATTTAACACATTCAAAACTAATTTAGGGTCGTATTCTACCTTTTCACGCACACTTAAACAGCCGAGCCTCTACGTGAAGGTGTGGCCCTGTGTGTGGTGTTATCTCGTTCTTGTCAAACTTTCGTTGGATAGGTAAAATGTGCTAGTTTGCAGAAAAAAGGTGTGGCAATGATGTTAAGTGAATGTTGAGTGCCGCGAGAGGAATGTGTGGGAGGGAGTTTCTAAGATGAACGACCTGAGATAACGAAATTGTGTTCCTTACATGTAGATACTGCTTCCATCCCTCCTACCTCCCTCCTGGCACAACACTGATACCATGCTAAGCCACCCACTCTCTGCCGCCCACTCCATCACTCATTCACCAACCCCTAGGCCGCCCACTCCATCATCCGGTGACATCCGACATCAAACCACACTAACAACCATAGTAATCCTCTTCCACCCCAACCCACCCCACCCAGCCCCACCCCACCCCCACCCCCCACCCCACCCCACCCCCCACCCCACCCCACCCCTAACAGTTCCTTAGTCCTTCCACCCCTCCACTTCAGCATACACACAGCCCACATCTCAACCTCCCCATTACCCATCTTAGTAATACATGCCCTTCACCACCCACCCTCACCTCCCACACCCTCACCTCCCACACCCTCACCTCCCACACCCTCACCTCCCACACCCTCACCTCCCACACCCTCACCGCCCACACCCTCATCGCCCACACCCTTACCCATATCCCCAACTTATCTATCCTACCCCGACCCACAAGTGTGTAAAGTTTACAAGTATCAAGTATACCACAGATCCTCCCGAGACAGTTTACAGTCACCACTAACATAACGGAGGATGGGGTTTACAGCCTGGAGGCAAATCTGAATCAAATTCTGAATCTGAGTCGTTTTGTCTGACATGTTAACCTCGTGTATCGATTCGTTGAGCTGTACACGGGGTCGACTCCTGCTGGTCTTGCGGTCATGGGGTATTAACGTGTTGTAACGTAATCAGATTTTCGTCTCTTGCTTGGTGTTGTTTTTGTTGATGTTTTTATTCTTGTTTTTGTTTGTTGTTATTTTTGTTGTTTGTTGTTGTTATTCTTGTTCTTCTCAAGTTAGTTAAAACATCGTAAATATTATCCATCGTCTTTTAAATTCTTTCCGACATCTTAAATCACGTCCGACAGGTTAAAACACGTCCGACAGGTTAAATCACGTCCGACATCTTAAATCACGTCCGACAGGTTAAATCACGTCCGACAGGTTAAATCACCTACAATCCTTTCAACCTTCTCCAACTTCTCAAAATCTTCTCCAACCTCACATAACAACGTGAACATCTGACAGGCCTCGGAATATGCAGACCAAGACTGACCATTGGACCACCCTCCACTTGCCCTAACTGGTCAGACTCCAGGATCTCTGAAGCTCTACCCTGGATATTGTTTCTAAAATAACCAAATAAAAAGTGAAATACTGTTGAAATGGAATTAAATTTGTCACAAGTAGAAGGTCCATTTGCCTTCTCACTAGGTAGGAGTAAAGGAGACAGTATTTAACATAAGAATATCACTGAGGAACCTAACCTTACCTGTACACTCAGGTAACCACAGGCCCCATGTACGTGCCGAGATTACATTAATCATATGGGGGGGCGGAGCTGCAGCAATTCTAGCAAGATTATTGATTTCAAAGTTTCTGGGCGAGATTGTCTGTCACTCATGAGGTGCAGCTGGTTTATGTTGGACGAAATCTCACTCGTTGTTTGTTTTTCATTTATGTGGGGGGGGGGGATGGGCGTAAGTGTGTGTGAGTATAGGAGTAAGTGGATGTGGGTGTGAGCGTGTGTGGTGTGGATGTGAGCGTGTGTGGGTGTATCATGTGTGGATATGAGTGCTGGCGTGAGTGGATGGTAGTGTAAGTGTTAGTTGTGATAAGTATGTGTATCAATGCCTCAACACATCAACTAAAATCAGGAGTAGTGAGATGTTCCTTCATACTGAGGACGAGACAGATTGGAGTATAAACATTTGATGGATCCTACACCGTATGTCGAGTGTGACTACTTAAGGCATTAGGTTAAAATGAAGTAGATGATAATTATGGCGGAAATAGATTAGTTCTTTATATCTAGTTGATGAAAGTATGGTTAGAGAGTTATTGATGATTTTTAGAGAGGAATCTGTAAACTGTGGTTGATATTTTTTTTTCCAGGACTTGGTTTCGTTTTTATATTAATTTTATTTATTTACTATATTTTTTTTTTAGAGTTTCTCAGTTAAAAGCAAAATATTTCCCCTTTTCGTCTTCCTCTCCACGATGAATTATTCCTTCCATGTATAAACTAGGAAATAATTCACTGGTGTGTGAAAAAAAAAATATATCTATATCCTCATGAAGTAAAGTGTTTATGTGACAACCCCCATTGTATGTAAATCAGGGAGCGGTGTCCCTCCCTGTTCTGGTCGTCAGTCGTATACAGGGACTCTTACCTGTACCTGTCCCGGGAACTTCTCCAGGTCAAAATACGTATCAAACGCGTCATCAAGACGTTTATTTTCTCTTAATATTAACATACGTCTCGGTAACTGGAGATTCAAAATTTCACTCATTAATATTTTCCACAAAACAGTGTATGACCCTTAACTAGTGTCAAAAGTTCATCCATTAATTTCCCCTTAAGTGCACACGGTAAAAAAAAAAAAAAGGTTATCTTGATGGGTCCGATGAATTTCGAAATGGTCAATATGCCCCGTGTTGTCTCGGTAGGGTTGTCAAAATCCTTCGTCCATGGTGTTAAATTATTTCATACAAAGTGTGGATAGAGAATTTTTTTTTCTTACTGTAAAATTCGCCCACTATTTTCCGCCTTAATTAGTACACGACTTAGGAACCAAAGTCTCAAGAGAACACATACACAAATTTCTCCCTGTAACTCATTGACGAGTTACTCATAAGATGTTTTAGAAGAAGTTTGTAACCGTCTTGTACTCGAACTTGTTAGCGATTCGGTGCTTCGAGCCCTTTAAAGGTTCGCAGGTTCGCCTCATTGTATATCATCCTCTTCTTCCTCCCCTCCTCTGTCTTCTTCTTCCTCCTCCTCCTCCTCCTAACTAGCCAACGTAACGTAAAGACGCAGATATTGGTGTCAGTGACGTAGAAATTATACCGAGACTCTACTGTAACTCGATGATATTATTTTACATGCACTCTGTTTACCAGATAAGGGACGACCCGTTTACTGTATAGGGGATGACCTGTATACTGTATAGGGGACGGCCTGTTTACTGTATAGGAGATGACCCGTTTACTGTATAGGAGATGACCCGTTTACTGTATAAGGGACGACCCGTTTATTGTATAGGGGACAATCCGTTTACTGTATAGGGGACTACCTGTTTACTATATAGGGGACGACCCGTTTACTGTATAGGGGACGATCCGTTTACTGTCTAGGGGACGACCTGTTTACTGTATAAGGCACGACCCGTTTACCTGATGGTCGTAAGTGCCCGTATACTGGCCATAGATTGGTACGGACCTTATACGGCCCTGGTCCTCCCCCTCCCCCCTCTCCACCTCCCCCCTTCCCCCTCCACCTCCCCACTTCCTTCTCACCACTACCTCGCCTTACCCCGCCCCGCCCCATCCCGCCCCGCCCTTGTTTATTTGGAGAATGAAACTTTAAGATGGGTATCACAGCCAGATGATATCACCCCAACCTCCTCACCACCAATTTCCCCCACTCTTTCCCCCCTCCCCACCCCCCATATCCCCTCCCCACCGAGTGTATATGCTACGTGGTATTGGTTGCTAATTAAAAGCATTTATCCGCGGTAACTCCACTTGGTCATTAGCCTTGAGGTATAATAAAAGCGGCCTTATTTTCTCTCGTTATAAGGATCCGTGCCAAGTTTGCTTTTATTTTATAGTAATTATTTGTAATTCGTGTTGACTCTAGATTCTTGCTTTTGTTTCAGTATCCGTCGTTATACCTGACGATGGATTTTGATCAATGAATATTTATTTTTCGTCTCGTAGGCCATAACAAGAGTGACTAACATTCGCTTCTCTCATATATAACATTCTTATTGTATATTACGTTAGACTACATGCACATTCTTGTCTGTACATATCTTTTATTTTATTTTTTTACTATTTTGAAATCCAAGTTTAAATATTGTAAAAAAAAATTATAATCTATATACTGTAGTCCCATCTGGGTACTTTATTAAAACAAAAAGTATTATTTTGGTAAACTTTCGTACAGTCTAATGTTTGATATCACCTATGCAAATTTTTTTTTTTATTATTTTATATTAACTTAATTTATCCCTCTCTCCTCCCTTCACATACCCCACTCCTCTCCTATCCTCCCCAGTCGTCTCTTTACCCTCTCCTATCCTCCCCAGTCGTCTCTTTACCCTCTCCTATCCTCCCCAGTCGTCTCTTTACCCTCTCCATTCTATTCACTCATCCTCCTGGGGCCTCCCATCCATCCTCTTCCCACCTCAGCAATCCTCCCTCCTTCCTCTCTCCCCCACTCTGGTTCTCCCCCACCCCATATTCTCCCCCCTTACTTGGGTGTACATTACAACACAGGGGAGGGAAATAGCAGCATGAGGCGGGTATTGAGGTCTGTCTGTGGGTTTGTTTGAGGGGAGGGTGATGTGGCAGGCGTGGGAAGGGGTGTGGGGGTGGGTTAGGGTGGAGAAGGAGGAAAGGAGGATGATGGAGTGATGGGTGGACGTCGATGTGGGTGGATGTTGGATGATGGGTGGATGTTGAGTGATGGTGGTTGTTGTTGGAGTGATGGGTGGTTGTTGGAGTGATGGGTGGATGTTGGAGTGATGGGTGGTTGTTGGGTGATGGGTGGATGTTGTGGAGTGATGGGTGGATGTTGGAGTGATGGGTGGTTGTTGGAGTGATGGGTTGATGTTGGAGTGATGGGTGGATGTTGGAGTGATGGGTGGATGTTGAGTGATGGGTGGATGTTGGGTGATGGGTGGTTGTTGGAGTGATGGGTGGATGTTGGAGTGATGGGTGGTTGTTGGAGTGATGGGTGGATGTTGGGTGATGGGTGGTTGTTGGAGTGATGGGTGGATGTTGGAGGATGGGTGGATGTTGATGATGGGTGGATGTTGGTTAGGTGTTGTTGATGATGGGTGATGGAGTGATGGGTGGTTGTTGGAGTGATGGGTGGATGTTGGATATGATGGATGTTGGAGGATGGTGGATGTTGAGTGATGGGTGGATGTTGAGTGATGGGTGGATGTTGATGGGTGGATGTTGGAGTGATGGGTGGATGTTGGAGTGATGGGTGGATGTTGGAGTGATGGTGATGTTGGAGGATATGATGTTGGAGTGATGGGTGGATGTTGGAGTGATGGGTGGATGTTGATGTTGATGGGTTGATGTTGATGATGGGGGATGTTGAGTGATGGGTGGATGTTGAGTGATGGGTGGATGTTGGAGGATGAGGGGATGTTGGAGTGATGGGTATGTTGGAGTGATGGGTGGATGTTGGAGTGATGGGTGGATGTTGGAACGAGTGACAACAGGTGTGACAGAGTGAGTTGCACCCAGTATTCCTTAGTTGACCTCTTCTTACACTCGCAAATGTTGACACAGCACTCGACACCTGCCACCCACCTGGATCACATAACACCTGCATTGACACTCACAGTTTTTGACACCTGGCATCACGCAGATCACACCTGGCATCATGCAGATCACTTAACACCTGGCCTCACCTAGAGACATAACACCTGGCCTCACCTGGAGCACTTAACACCTAACCTCACCAGAGCACATAACACCTGGCCTCACCTAGAGCACTTAACACCTGGCCTCACCTAGAGCACTTAACACCTGGCCTCACCTAGAGCATTTAACACCTGGCCTTGACTTAGAGCAATCAGTACAGAACACACACACACACACACAGAGAGAGAGAGAGAGAGAGAGAGAGATCGTAATTTGCATACTTAAAGCCTTTTTCAGGTGTTTGGATATCTGGACAGAATTCGGGAAAGGAGGACGTGGGGGAGAGGACATGGAGGGGTGTAGGAGGGTGGAGGTGTAGGGGAGAGGACACGGGGAGGGTGTAGGGAGAGGACACGTGGGGGGTGAGGGAAGAGAACACGTGAGGGAAGGAGGATAGGTTGTGTCCCGAGCTGTTTGATAAATTGCATCATTCTCGTCCAAATGTTTATAAATACCATTATACGGAGACTGAGTGCTGAGGATGCTGTCGTAGGCTGAATATATAATTTTCATTCATACTTAATAAAGTTAGTACCCGGGCTAATGCTTTTGATGACTCTCAAAATCGCGATTAATTAAACAAATACCCAAAAAAAACAAAAAAAACACGTTCTTAGTTTGCTTATTACAAGGTTTGATTAACGTCCTTGGCTTTTAAATTATTTTTTTTCTAACTTTCAAGGTAAGTTTTGAAAAGTAATAATAAAACTAATAATAATAATGACAACATTAATAATAATAATAATAATAATAATAATAATAATAATAATTTATTGATACGATTGTATTATTAACTCGGATGATAATGAGTAATAACACTACAGGTAAGGTAAAGTACAGGTAGCCAGGTATGAGTACAAAACACAGGCGTAAGAGATGGTGGTGGGCGGGGTGTGGCGAGGTGCACAGTGCCGTGAAGTAAGTTGTTGTTTTACCTCAGTTTTTATGTAGGTCATGGTCTGCCTCTCTCCTCTTACAGCTGTGGCTCTCTTCCCTCCACACCTGTGGCTCTCACCTCCCCACACCTGTGGCCTCACCCCCACTTCTGTGGCTCTCACCTCCTCTACAGCTGTGCCTCCTCACCCCCACAGCTGTGGCTCCTTCACCCCTCTCAGCCGTGGCTCCCACCTCCTCTACAGCTGTGGCCTCATCTCTCTCTCTACAAGAGTGGCCTCTATTCTCTACAGGCGTGGCTCTCTACCTCCTCTACACCTGTGGCCTCACCTCCCCACACCTGTTGTCTTCCCCACCTCCCACAGCTGTGGCCTCACCTCCACAGCTGTGGCCTCTCTACCTCCTCACAGCTGTGGCTCCTCACCTCCCACACCTGTGGCTCTCTACCTCCCCCACACCTGTGGCCTCCCCACCCCACACCTGTGGCTCCTGCCCCCCCACTGCTGTGGCTTCACCCCCACCCTGTGGCTCCCACCCCCCACACCTGTGGCTCTCACCTCCCCACACCTGTGGCTCCCACCTCTACAGTGGCCCCCACCTCCCCCACCCAGCTCTCACTCCCCCACCTGTTCTCTTCACTCCCCCACACCTGTGGCCTCACCCTCCCCACACCTGTGGCTCTCACCTCCCCCACACCTGTGGCTCTCTACCCCCCACAGCTGTGGCTCTCTACCTCCCCTACACCTGTGGCTCTCACCTCCTCTACACCTGTGGCTCTTCACCTCCCTCTACTGCTGTGGCTTACCTCCCATGTTGTGGCTCTTTACCCCCTATCTAGCTGTGGCTCTCTACCCCCTATCTAGCTGTGGCCTTACCTCCCCATAGCTGTGGCTCTCTACCCTCTATAGCTGTGGCTCTCACCTCCTTTTTATAGCTGTGGCCTCTACCTCCTTCCCCCATAGCTGTGGCTCTCTACCTCCCTTCCTCTATAGCTGTGGCTCTTCACCTCCTTCCCCATAGCTGTGGCTCTCTACCTCCCTTCCTCTATAGCTGTGGTCTCTCCTCCTTCCCCTATAGCTGTGGCTCTCTACCTCCCCTCCTCCCTCTATAGCTGTGGCTCTCTACCTATGGCTCTCTACTTCTCCTTCCTCCTTCTTATTACAGCTGGGATCCCTCTTTATCTCCTCTTCCTTCTCCTTTGGCTCTACCTCTTCCTCCCTTCTCTTTTTGCCTTTAACTCTTCATTTCATTTCTATTTTCTTCTTTGTTCTCATTTTCTTCCTCATCCTCATTCCCTTCTCTGTCTCTTCCTCCTCTTCCTCCTTTTTTCTTCTCTTCCTCCTTTTTCTTCTCCTTTTTCTTCTCTTTTTTTTCTCCCCCTCCTCATTTTTCTTCTCCTCCTCCTCCTCCTTTTTCTTCTCCTCCTCCTTTTTCTTCTCCTTCTCCTCCTCCTTTTTTTTCTCCTCCTCCTTTTTCTTCTCCTTTTTCTTCTCCTTCTCCTCCTCCTCCTCTAGCCCAGAAGGTATAAACAAAATTAATCAAAGTTCTTAAATGAAAAAGGTAAAAACTCATTCGTTATTTGTTGATCTGTGTCTTAAACTCTACTGTCTCGTGTTGCTGTGGCTGATTCATGAAGAGGTAAGAGTAGTTAGGATTATGTCTCAAGTCAACATAAAATTTCAGGATTAAATTGGATTAAGTTCGGTTGGGTTAGAGTGGGTTAGATCAGGTTGGATTAATTTAGTTTATATTGGGATAAGTTAGATTAGATTGACCTTATGTTAGGTTAGGTTGGTTTGGTTTGGGTTAGGACTTTGCTCAATTCGGTTGGATTATGTTAGATTAGAATGAAATAGATTAGGGTCGATTAGGTTTGTTTGGTGTAGATTCATTTAGACTACGTCAGGTTAGGTTAGGGTCAGGTAGATTAGCTCCAGAAAGGTAGAGTATATATAACATTTAGGCAGGTGTGGGTCGATTAGGTTAGGATTCCTTAAGTGTTAATTTAATTTAGATGAGTGTGATTTTAGTAAGCTAGTTTAACTTACATTTAGTCTGAATTAGGTTAGGTTGAGTTAAGATTGTAATTGTAGTTTAGGTTAATTTAGGTTGGTATGCTACCTAAGGTCAAGTTAATTTAGTCTGGGTTAGGTTAAAATCTTACCTTGTTAGTCAGTATGTACGAGGTGGACCTTAGTATGAGTAACAGAGCGTGGTGGGGCTGCTCGTCCTTCATTTGTATAGTGTGGAGCTGAGTTAGGCTGGATGTCCTAGCATATGGCATGGAGGCTTGGGGCGGGGAGTGGGCTGGGTGTATTCCTAGTATGGGGCGGGGAAGCTTAGCTGGGTGTCTTCCCTAGCATGGGGCGGGGAGGCTGGGCTGGACTAGCTCATTTTAGGAATACATTAGAATAAATTTACCGCCTGACCATCAATAAATATGGCCAGGTGACTGTGGCCTCATTGGCAGGTCCCAGAGAAAGACACACCTAAGGCTTGGCCACTGCCTTTGTATGGCTCTGGTCACCTGTGGCTACCTACATGGCTGACGTATGGCTGTTTGGTTGGATGGCTTTAATACTATGGCTGATGGTTAAGGATATGGTTTGACTGCCAGATAACGGCCTGGTTACGTAAATCAACCATCAGCTCCCTGTGGTTTGTGTGGGCTGTACATGTTATAAAGCTCCGGCATTCGTTAGTGGGTGAAAAAAAATATCAAGGGTGGGTCAGGTACTGCTGCCTCCCTCTGCGTTGTTTGTGGCGGCCTGGCACGCTCCTCCTGTTAATCCGGGTGTCATTAAAGGCCTCTCACAGGCAAGTGTCTTCACTCTCTGCCACTGTTGCCACCCTCACCAGCACCCCCACCCCCCTAAAACACCCCCACCACTCACACACACTCACCCCCACCCACACACTCACTCACCCCCACCCACACACTCACCCACCCCACCCACACCCCCACCCCACACACTCACCCAACACCTGCCATCTACACCCTCGCCAGCACCAACACCCTCACCACCATCAGCCTCACCAACAACTTCAGGACCATCGCCCTCACCTCACCACCACAGCCTCCACTCACCTACCTGCATCACACCTTATCTATCTGATTACCCTCGACCACTCACTGATTGGCTTCGATTACCTGCCGGCGGTAATTACCGATTCATACCTGACTCTCTCTGACCACAGGCGCGGATTATGTAACTGTGTGTGTGTGTGTGTGTGTGTGTGTGTGTGTGTGTGTGTGTGTGTGTGTGTGTGTGTGTGTGTGTGGACAGGTTTACCGCTTGTGGTTAAACTGTTGACCGTCAAAATACTCTATACTCGACTCGCTGAACTGGATCGTTTTTGTTGTGTTTACATGAAGATCTACAGTGTGTGAAGATCGCTACATCTGATATTATTGTCACAGCTTACGTCAGTGTTCTCAGGCTTTTGTCTACCGTCTACCGTCCAACCAGAGACAAGATGAGTACATGAAAATTGTATCCGTCCATCCACTCGGGCTTCTTGTGAACGACTTAACTTGAATAAGAAGGGATAGATTTCGATTAAAAATTGATATGTGGATGAAAGCCAAGAATATCTCGAAGGAAAACTATCTATATTAAATCTTCCATCTTATTGGGGATTATTGCTTGGTCTGCACGGCGACGGTGACCCTGGAGTCTTGCGGTCAACTACGTTCGTATTACGGTACTTTCTTCACTATAGCGTCTTAGTATATACTGAGAGCACTACAGTACGTTGGGTAGTCTGGGCTCAGTTTCTCTAAGGTTTGTAATGCGTTAATTTTATTCTTCTAACTCGTGATGTGATTACACGTCTAACTGGCTCATTCAGCTGTGGCAAGACAATGACAGCCAAAATTATATGTGGACGTCTGCCGTAGCTTGATGGGCTGTCTCACAGTTAGAACAAAATAATAATATATAATTAATTTTTAAGGATCGGAATCGGATATTTTTCTCTATACTGCTACCATATGGCATCACGAAAATTGTGACCAAATCCCAGGTTGTTGATCTGACTTTCTGCCTCATTTACACACAATTGCAGGGTCTCAATTGTTTCTCTTACTATTGACAACACAACATACATATATTGTTTCTCACTCTTGATCTTTTTTTCTTTTTTGTATTTTATTATTATTATTATTATTATTATTATTATTATTATTATTATTATTATTATTATTATTATTATTATTATTATTATTATTTCGCCCCCCAGGCCCTGATGTGGGTCGGTGGCCTGTGCTCGGGTGGGCTGATCCCGTAAAAAAAATTAATCGCCCAAGTCTCTGAACAACAGTAACGTCAACGTGTGTCTGTGCACATTGTTAACATTCTGGTGTTAGTGTGCACCTGGGGAGTATCTTCATTATTTAAGCCTTTTAATTTTAGAATGTTGACCTGAGACTTATCTCTTAATTCCACGAATTCAGATGATTATCAGTACCGCGGACCGTGACCAGCGCTGCGAAAAACTAGACTTTGATCTGTCTGTTGGCCGTCTCGCTGTGAATGTTTAATGTGTTGTTGTGAAACTTACTTCAGGTAAATATTGAGGTTGAAGACTCGTATGGTATATTACTCACGGGGGGTCTGTAAGAACCAGGCATGACCTCTCATGGCCACAGTGCCAACTTCATCAATAATTCTCTGGCACACAGTGCACGTGATTAATTTCCTTAGGGTATCAAAGTTAACCTCATTTTATGGTCAACATAATGCAAAGTCACCTGCCAGATACTTACCATGGTTAACGAAAACATAAAGTTGACTTTATATTCCTTGTGTGATTGATCACCCTGTAACACGAGCACTTAATCATGGCATGACATGACATCAATACTTAGTTAATCGTGATTTTCAAGCGTATAAACGGTAAGGTCAAAACCTGTGTAGCAAGATATCCACCGTGGACCATAAGAGGAGGCATTGACCCCTCATGACCCCAACACCAAATTCAACCATTAATTCTCACACATCTGAAGCTAAATCTGATAATTTTCTTGAACACAGGAGGCGAGGTCAAGTCTCAGAAGCTGGATTATCCCCCGGAATCATGACCCCATAAAACATACTACCCAAGCACAAAGTTTGATTACCTGTGGTGTTTCTTCAGAGGTTGTTGTGTGGTGGATCAGGCTTACCGCTGGAGGGTGTTGGGGCTGTACAGTGACCCAGCCATATAAAGACCATCGATGTGTACAGTACTTTGGTCTGGTCTTTTACAACTCACTAAACCCTTATTGGTGTAAATAAGTGTACTCGTATAATATAATGTATCTTTAATGTGCTTTTGTACTACACACATATAATTAACTGGACTTTTACACAACTCGTATATAATTAACTGGACTTTTACACAACTCATATATAATTAACTGGACTTTTACACAACTCATATTATTTCATATATAACTAACTGGACTTGTACCCAAAACATTATACGTATACAACAAACTGAGCTTGTGAAATTACGCATACAATCAGAAGTCTGTTTTGTTGTTGTGTTCTCCTTCCGTCAAGACAGCATAACAAACGTGTCCAAGCTTATGTATACAACGAGACGGCCAGTGACCCTGATATTTATGACGTGATGCGGCAGGAGGAGGAGTGAGGAGGCGGCGGCAGGAGCGAGGTTGAGAAGGTAGTGTATTCAGTCACCCGGATGTGTGTGTGTGTGTGTGTGTGTGTGTGTGTGTGTGGGAAAATGTGAGGGAAAAACAAACACATTATTTCGTCTGCCATTGTGATGAGGAAACTCTTATTTGCTCATGAAAGAAAAAAAAAATTGTTTCTGGATATGGGATAATATAGAGTACAGTATATTCATTATAGAAATATACCCTGGATTATAGTGTGTTTGTGATGCATACTTGTATAATATTGTGTATATATGTATGATAGATATAGGTGTAGAAATGTTTTTGTGTATTATTTGTACTTCACTATTTACTGAATATGTTGTGTTTTATAAGCAATCTTTCTATATTTATCTGTCTATTTATGTGTATATTTCAACAAGATAATATATAGAATAGTGTTAGTGAAGGTTTAAGTGATTGTATCTGGGTTATAAATGGACCAAATTGAAGATCACTGTGGTTGGTTAACGCTGCATCCACCGCTAATAGCTCTCTCTCTCTCTCTCTCTCTCTCTCTCTCTCTCTCTCTCTCCGACGCGTTCGAATCACTTTTATTTAAGAATCATGTGTCCCTGATAAACACCTAAGCCACTACCTCATGTCTACCTCTTACCTGCGCCCAGCCTGAAGAGTAATAACACCACAGACACGAGACATCTACACATATCTCGCATTAGTGATGGACGGGGATGGTGGAAGATGGCTTGGGAATGCCACATCATTAGATATATCGAACGTCTTTTTTATATACGATTATCATTTTTGTAGAGCATCAAGGTGATCCGTCATGACAAATGTGACACTGATCGTCCTGATACACTGTAATAGACATAGGCAAGATTTGATCGGTTATGTGGTGGGAAGGGGGAGTAAGGTCGTAGTGCTGTATTATGCTGTTTGTGACCTTCATGCTGCTGTATTATGCTGTTTGTGACCTTCATGCTGCTGTATTATGCTGTTTGTGACCTTCATGCTGCTGTATTATGCTGTTTGTGACCTTCATGCTGCTGTATTATGATGTTTGTGACCTTCATGCTGCTGTATTATGCTGTTTGTGACCTTCATGCTGCTGTATTATGCTGTTTGTGACCTTCATGCTGCTGTATTATGCTGTGTGAAGCCCTCAAGCTGCTGTATTATGCTGTTTGTGACCTTCATGCTGCTGTATTATACTTTGTTTGTGACCTTCATGCTGCTGTATTATGCTGTTTTGTGACCTTCATGCTGCTGTATTATGCTGTGTGAAGCCCTCAAGCTAACTTTGTTACGTGTGTGAAGGCCCTCGTGGTGATATTGTGCACCAGGTTCGAGCGCTACAAATCAGGTTTAATAATAATAATAATAATAATAATAATAATAATAATAATAATAATAATTGACGGTTTATTGAAAAGTTCTGCAGCGAAGGCTGAAAATATACATTGGACATAGTGGCTTATTACATACATTGGTGGTTTAACAAAGCCTTCATTAGAGAAGGTAAAGGAACATACAGTGAACATACAGATTAATGTAAGGTGTTGAACGGCAAACACGTGGTGTTGTAGCTCCCCTCCCAGATGGTGTTATGAGGGACCTGGCGTGGTGTAGTAATTCCCTCGCAGATGGTGTTATGAGGGACCACGTGGTGTAGTAATTCCCTCACAGATGGTGTTATGGGGGACCTCACGTGGCTTAATTACCTCACAGATGGTGTTATGAGGGACCTGACGTGGTGTAGTAATTCCGTCACAGATGGTGTTATGAGGGACCACGTGGTGTAGTAATTCCCTCACAGATGGTGTTATGGGGGACCTCACGTGGTCATGTAATTTCCCTCACAGATGGTGTTATGAGGGGCCTCACGTGGTGTAGTAATTCCCTCACAAATGGTGTTATGAGGGCCTCACGTGGTGTAATTCCCTCTACAGATGGCGTTATGAGGGCCTCACGTGGTGTAGTAATTCCTCTGAATGGTGTTATATGAGTGAGGGTGTGGTCTGACCTTCCCCATCGTGAGCAGTTAACACATTGCTGATTTGTTGGGTCTCACGGGCCGTTATCACTGTAGGTACCTGGGACACTCACTGTGTGAGGGTTAGCAGGTACGACTGTTACTGTTGAGGTTGTTCTCACTGACAAGCACTGTTCACCACTGTTCACCTCTGCTTAACACTGGTTCCATTCCTTTCCTAAATGAAATTGTAACTTCTGGCGAGAACTTGTTGATATTCCGGTGGGGAGGAGGGATCAGGGGAGGGAGTTGGTATGGGCCAACTTAACAGTTGACCTGGCTGCTCAGAGAGGAGCGCCAGGTACGTCTTGACCCTTCGGTGGTCAAGGATGTAGTTATTGGGGTGTGTGTGTGTGTGTGTGTATAGCTGGTGCTGGCGGCGACAGGGGCTGGGCAGGACGGAGGGCGCAGTGGTTAGGCTTGACGGTTAGGTTTTGTGGCTAGGCTTGACGGCTAGGTTTTTGTAGCTAGGCTTGACGGCTAGGTTTTGTGGCTAGGCTTGCCAGCTGTGGTCACTGGCAAGGTTAAGCAGATACACAGAGGAGCTGCATTTCGTTGAGCCAGTACGCCTGAAAACTCAATGTTGTTGTTAACCTTCGTCTGACCTAACGTGGTGTCAACTATGGTAATGTTGGGTCGCTTATGGTAGTCTTATGTCAGTTATGGTAACGTGATGCCGCTTGTGATAGTGTTGTTGTGTCACTTATGGTAATATGTCGCTTATGGTAGTTTTGTGTCACTATGGTAGTGTTGTTCAGGTGTGTCACGGTAGTGTTGTTCAGGTGTGTCATGGTACTGTTCAGGTGTGTCACGGTAGTGTTGTTCAGGTGTGTCACGGTAGTGTTGTTCAGGTGTGTCACGGTAGTGTTGTTCAGGTGTGGCATGGTACTGTTGAGGTGTGTCATGGTAGTGTTGTTCAGGTGTGTCATGGTAGTGTTGTTCAGGTGTGTCACGGTAGTGTTGTTCAGGTGTGTCACGGTAGTGTTGTTCAGGTGTGTCACGGTAGTGTTGTTCAGGTGTGTCATGGTAGTGTTGTTCAGGTGTGTCACGGTAGTGTTCAGGTGTGTCATGGTAGTGTTGTTCGGGTGTGTCACGGTAGTGTTGTTCAGGTGTGTCATGGTAGTGTTGTTCAGGTGTGGCATGGTAGTGTTGAGGTGTGTCACGGTAGTGTTGTTCAGGTGTGTCACGGTAGCGTTGTTCGGTGTCTGGTAGTGTTGTTCGGTGTCATGTAGTGTTGTTCGGTTGTGAGTTCGGTGTGTCATGGTAGTGTTGTTCAGGTGTCACTAGTGTTGTTCGGTGCACGGTAGTGTGTTAGGTTGTCATAGTTTGTTCGGTGTGCAGGTAGTGTTGTTCGGGTGTCATGGTAGTGTTGTTCAGGTGTGTCACGGTAGTGTTGTTCAGGTGTGTCACGGTAGTGTTGTTCAGGTGTGTCACGGTAGCGTTGTTCAGGTGTGTCATGGTAGTGTTGTTCAGGTGTGTCATGGTAGTGTTGTTCGGGTGTGCCGGTAGTTGTTCAGGTGGCACGGTAGTGTTGTTCAGGGTGCCACGGTAGTGTTGTTCAGGTTTGTCATGGTAGTGTTGTTCAGGCGGGAGTAGTGTTGTTCGGGTGTGTCATGGTAGTGTTGTTCAGGGACGGTAGTGTTTTCGTGTGCCACGGTAGTGTTGTTCAGGTGGTTGGTGTTCAGGGTGGTAGTGTTGTTCGGTTGTGCCGGTAGTGTTGTTCGGTGTCATAGTGTTGTTCAGGGTGTGCAGGTAGTGTTGTTCAGGTGTCACTAGCGTTGTTCGGTGTGTATGGTAGTGTTGTTCGGTGTGGCATGGTACTGTTGAGGTGTGTCATGGTAGTGATGTTCAGGTGTGTCACGGTAGTGTTGTTCAGGTGTGTCATGGTAGTGTTGTTCGGGTGTGTCATGGTAGTGTTGTTCAGGTGTGTCATGGTAGTGTTGTCAGGTGTGTCATGGTAGTGTTGTTCGGGTGTGTCATGGTAGTGTTGTTGGGTGTGTCATGGTAGTGTTGTTCAGGTGTGTCACGGTAGTGTTGTTCAGGTGTGTCAGGTAGGTTGTTCAGGTGTCACGGTAGTGTTGTTCAGGTGTGTCATGGTAGTGTTGTTCGGGTGTGCGGTAGTGTTGTTCAGGTGTGTCACGGTAGTGTTGTTCAGGTGTGTCAGGTAGCGTTGTTCAGGTGTGTCACGGTAGTGTTGTTCGGGTGTGTCATGGTAGTGTTGTTCAGGTGTGTCACGGTAGGTTGTTCAGGTGTGTCATGGTAGTGTTGTTCGGGTGTGTCACGGTAGTGTTGTTCAGGTGTGTCACGGTGTTTGTTCAGGTGTGTCATGGTAGTGTTGTTCGGGTGTCACGTAGTGTTGTTCAGGTTTGTTGTGGTGTTGTTCGTGTGTCACGGAGTGTCAGGTGTGTCGTGTTGTTCAGGTGTGTCACGGTAGTGTTGTTCAGGTGGCATGGTACTGTTGAGGTGTGTCATGGTAGTGTTGTTCAGGTGTGGGCTGGATGACTCAACAATAATAGTTAAATACTTGACTTATTAAACTAATTGTTTAATAATCATACTTAAAAAAATGGTTTTATCTGAAATATAATGAATGTGTTTATAAAAGTCAGTATGTTATAATAATAATAATAATGGTATAAATGTTTTTACAATCAGAATTGGAAAAAAAATTGAATAATGGTTGAGTGTTTTAACATTAAGTATTGAATTTTTAGTTGAACTGATAGGTTAAAAATTCCTGACATGACACTACTATCAACCAGGGTTTTTTTTTTGTGTGTCGTGTAATTTTAAACTTGTTAATAATTTAAAAGTTATTTCAATTTATATTTCGAAAAGAATCGAGGTAACAATAACGCAGTAATTAACACGGTTTATTTACATTGTGGTGGACATTATTTGTTTTCCCCGCTGTCACTCTGGTGGTACTAGTGTTTTACCTCTCTCTTTCTTTCTTTCTTCTTTCTTTCTTTCTTTCTTTCTTTCTTTCTTTCTTCTTCTTTTCTTTCTTTCTTTTCTTTCTTCTTTCTTTCTTTTCTTTCTTTCTTTCTTCTTTTCTTCTTTCTTTCTTTCTTTCTTTCTTTCTTTCTTCTTTCTTTCTTTTCTTTCTTTCTTTCTTTCTTTCTTTCTTCTTTTCTTCTTTCTTTCTTTCTTCTTCTTCTTTCTTCTTTCTTTCTTCTTTCTTTCTTTCTTTCTTTTCTTTCTTCTCCAATAACAAAGTTCTGTTGTGTTATCTAATTATTGTAAAAAAAAATGAGGAGTCGTTATTTACCAGGTAGTGGTGAGGTGATGAGGGTCGTGTACCAGCTTACATGACTCCCGGTAGTATGTTTTGCTTCCCATTTGAGAACTGAAACATGGAAAGAATGTTTTTTATATTTTCCTTTTGTAAATGTTGTCTTCTGTTGAACTTAACGAACGGCTGTAAAGACTGTCACTCACTCTGTCTACTCCACTCCCTGTTACTCATTATTTTACTCCTTATGTCACTCATCTACCCAACTCCACTCCACGTTATTTGTACTTTCCCATTTTAATAGTTTGTTTTATGACAAATATTTACAACATTATACAACTGGGGCGAACACAGAAGCCTCCGATAACCTTCTAAGATAACACTGACTATACTGTTATCATGATTTATTAGGATCAAATATCCATGTTTTGTTTATTTCCTTAAAAAAGTTATTAATAACATAATGAACCAGTAAGAGTGAGTGAATTATGTGAGTGATGGTTGGTGGTAGTGTGACCCCAAGGAGCTACACTTCCCTCGACAATCGTCCAACTTTTATTGTTTTTTTTTTATGGGAATTGGGGAGTGTAGGATGAAGGAGGGAGGGAGGGTGGGGGGGTGTAAATCTATAATATTGTGATCCCTGAAGCAAGGCTGAGGGCGGCAGGGAGGTCCCGTGTGGTGGTGCAGGTGAAGGATCGTTCTCCCTCACGCTATACACGTCGTCGTGTTTTGCTCCAGCAAACACACCATGTTTGATGTGCTTGATTGACACTGTGTGGTCTTGGTGGCCGGCGGTCATGTTGGTCGCGTGGTTGTGTGTGTGGCTGGAGGTGCAAGAAATCACACGACTTTTGGTACAACATTTGAGGATTAGCAAGGTCAGTGATTTGCTTAGTGGCGCGGTATGGATCCCCTCACTTAAGCACTACTGCTGTAGCCATGATAAACGATAACAACAAAATATACTACTATCTTAAGAATGAACAGATGACACAGGTGTTAAAAACAAGTAGGCGAGTGGCCACGACTTAACCTCATGAACGGAAAAGCCTGTTCCTTTTACACCTGTGCTCGGACATAATGACAGGTGATCTGCGCCAACTATCTGTATTTGAGCAACAAGCCTCTGTTTTTCTTTTTCTCTCAATGATGATGGATTGTCCAGCTCGAATGAATCAGAGATTGAATCAGAAGGTGAACAGCAGATTGACACGTTAAGTCACCTACATATTTCAGATGTTTTGTGCAGGTTGTCTTAGCGTGGCCATCCGGGTCAACACTTACCTGGGCGCCACAAACGACGGCTCTTACTGGTGCTGGGGGAGGGTGAGTGACCTGCAGTGAAGGAGGGGTGAGTGACCTGCAGTGAAGAAGGGGTGAGTAACCTGCAGTGAAGGAGAGGTGAGTGACCTGCGGTGAAGGAGGAGTGAGTAACCTGCAGTGAAGGGGTGTTGAGTGACCTATGGTGAAGAAGGGGTGAGTGGCCCAGTGAAGGAGTGAGTAACCTGCTGTGAAGGAGGGGTGAGACCTGCAGAAGGAGGAGTGAGTAACCTGCAGTGAAGGGGTGAGGATCTGCAGTGAAGGAGGGGTGAGTGACCTGCAGTGAAGGAGGAGTGAGTAACCTGCAGTGAAGGGGTGTTGAGTGACCTGCAGTGAAGAAGGGGTGAGTGGCCCGCAGTGAAGGAGTGAGTAACCTGCTGTGAAGGTGGGGTGAGTGACCTGCAGTGAAGGAGGAGTGAGTAACCTGCAGTGAAGGGGGTGAGTGACCTGCAGTGAAGGAGGGGTGAGTGACCCGCAGTGAAGGAGGAGTGAGTAACCTGCAGTGAAGGAGGGGTTAGTAACTTGGAATGGAGTGGGAAAGGATGAGTAACGTGGAGTGGAGTTGGGTGGATGAGTGACACGAGTAGAATAATGAGTGACAGGGAATGAAGTAGGCAGCGTGAATGCCACGGGTTGGAGTAGGTAAGATGAGTGACGGGGAAGTGTTGGCAAAATGAGTGACACAGAGTAGAGGGAGGGGGACGAGACGGGTTGATCATAATGACATAGAAAGTAACTCCCTCCTGGGCGTCACTTCCCCATGGTCGTCACTCCCCCATGGTCGTCACTCCCCCATGGTCGTCACTCCCCCATGGTCGTCACTTCCCCATGGTTGTCACTTCCCCATGGTCGTCACTTCCCCATGGTCGTCACTTCCCCATGGTCGTCACTTCCCCATGGTCGTCACTTCCCTATGGTCGTCACTCCCCCATGGTCGTCACTCCCCCATGGCAGGTTCAGTAACGCGTGGGTGTGGTTCACTCTGGAATTTTTATAACTGTAAGCTGATTATTTTCTCAGGTTATTTCCAACAAGTTTACTTAATATTTCTCAAACAGGATGGTCAAGAACAGGATTTTGTCTGCTTTAAGGAACACTTGAAAAAAAACCTCGCGTACTGTACAAATAAAATTACCTGTGTAAACTGTCAGTTCAGAAAAGGCAGGGTTGTGGGTGTGCGCGTGTGTGTGTATGGGTGTACGTGTGTGTGTGGGGGGGCGGGGGGGGGGCTGCATCTTCCATTCTCATACATGTGAGGATATTACTACAGTACAATCACCTGTGTACAACTATAACCTCAGGTCTAGTAGTCGTCAACCTTCACACCTGGATTCATTTACCTGCTGCGTACAACGTGATGTGAAGACTGTCTACTTCATCAGCTCCTACACCTGTGGTTGTTATTTATCCCAGGGGTTAAAAAATATCTATTGGTAACATATTATAACCCGGGTTTTCTTACAACATTGTGGCTGATTTACGGTAATTATGAGGAAGTCGAGCGAGTGTGTGCTATTGCCTGGTTGATTGTGTGAGAAAATGTGTGACGGGACGTGACGTGGCGTGGCGTAGATGACCTTGAGGCTTGGTAAACACAGGCTGATCCTTTGATCCAATTTGCCTCCCTTGTGACCCAGCTCGTCCAGGTCAACTACCTCATAACCTATAACGCAGTGGTTCTCAACCTTGTTTGCCCCATGCACCCCTTTCACCATATGTCAGAATGTCATTCCCCCTCCTTTCCAAGATTGTCTGCCTCAAAAAGTGCATTCCAAATAATATGCATATAATACTGAAAATCCTTTATTTTTTCCATATTAGTATCAGTTTTGCCCCCCCTGAAAACCTGAGGGGGGGGGGAAATTCCCCCCTGGTTGAGAACCCCTGCTATAACGGAATCTCTATGACCCCTAGCAATTTAGTCACCTAATTATAACTGATCTTGGGTCAATAACTTTACGAACAAGTAGACCTTTTCATCACTAATGACCGCCACTCACGGTTGATTAATTAGCTTGCAGGTCAATATTAGAAAGAAAAAATAATAATTATATGTTACTACTGTCAATTGTTACATAGATTGTAAATAATATTATTTTCGTTTGTCCTCAGGTAAGCGTCACAGGCACCCGACATCTGCCAGAAGTCACCTGCAGGTGTAAGTAGACGCCATACTTGATCACAGTATCTTCAGACCGCCAGAAGGAAGGGGGGAGGGTGAGAGAAGAAAAGGGGTAATGAGAGATGAGAAGGGGAGAGTGAGGGAGGATGGAGGAGAAGGGGGGAGGGAGGGAGAGATGAGAAGGGAGAGTGGAGAGATGAGAGAAGCAAGGAGGAGGAGAGACAAGAGAGAAGTAAGGGAGGAGGAGAGATGAGAGAGGAAGAATGGGAGGAGTGAGAGATGAGAGAAGTAAGGGAGGAGTGAGAGATGAGAGAAGTAAGGGAGGAGTGAGAGATGAGAGAAGTAAGGGAGGAGTGAGAGATGAGAGAAGTAAGGGAGGAGGGATGAGAAAATGAAGGGGGAGTGAAAGACGTGGGGTGGAAGGGGGAGTGAGAAACGAGGGAAGGAAGGTGGGGAGAAGGTGAAGTAGGCGCCGTCCCTGTTGACCAATAATGGAGGTGTTTGGCTGGTTGATGTACCTTACGTGCTACTCGGGTGTGGAGCATCAGACCTGTCTTGCTGTTGTCTTCAACATATGATGTGATGCTGCACTATATGTGATGCTGCACCATATGTGCTTGACACAACCAATCTCCCTGCTTACCTACCAGCCCCCTTTCCCGCTGATTTAGTAGAAGAATTTGAAGTATCAAAACGTCTGGACAAACTGAAGTTAAACCGCTCCACCACCCCTATTGACTTACCAATGAAACTTCAAGGAGTTCTCCCCTGAGCTTGCTAAACCCCTCTGCTCCATCATCAATGCTTCCCTCAGTCAAGCCAGATGCCCAGTGACTGGAAGACTTTATATGTCACTACTGCCCAAGTCAACCAGCCCACAATCCTAAAATCAGCTACGACCCATTGCAATCACCCCAATACCCAGCCTAATCTGTGAAGTTTTGTGTTTGACTGGGCTTATGTTAATATTGCATTAGCCGTAGATCCTCAGCAATTTGATAATATAAAAACTTCCTCCACCACTCACTGTCTTGTCAGCTTTCTCGACTACATATACCGCCATCTGGAGAAACGAAAAACGTCTGTAGCTGTCGCCTTCATTGACTTCACTAAGGCATTCGACCTAGTCGACCACAATTTAATCATCAACAAAGCTATCGATCTCGGGTTTCGAAGAAGTCTTATACCATGGCTTACAGACTTCCTCTGTAACCGACGCCAAGCTGTACGCTTCCGAGGGGCTGTCTCCACCTTTCAGTCACTCGCCTGTGGCGTCCCCCAAGGCACCAAGATGGGACCACTATGCTTCCTTATGCTTATCAATGATACACTAAGAGAAACCCCCTGCTCGCTGGAAATATGTCGACGACTTCACCGTTGGGGTAACAATTCTGCTCCTGACTATACCGCCCTTCAGGATTTATTGAACAGTCTCTAAAACTGGGCCACCAACAACCACGTCACCATCAACCATACCAAGACCATGGTTATGCACATCGACCTCTCCTCCGACACTGACCCACCCCCTTCCATTACTTTAGGTCCCAACACACTCCAGGTTGTAGATTCCACTAAGCTCCTCGGCGTCACCATAGACAATAAACTAAATTGGAAACCACACGTCAGTGAAGTTATCAAATCCTCCAGTTTCCGTCTCCACCTCCTCCGCCGACTGAGGTCCCTCGGAGTTCCTGCCCCCGAGCTCCTCAGTGTTTACTCACCATTCATACTTCCCAAGCTCACCTATGCCTCCCCTACCTGGTCTTCCTCCCAAAATGCCACACAACGTAAACACCTAGAAAAAGTGCAAAAGAGAGCATGCAAGATTATTCTCTCCCCTTCCTACTCCACACATCAAGAAGCGCTCAACACACTGACCCTCTCGGCTCTCACTGACCATCACCACGACCTCATCTGCAAATTTGGTGAGAAGCTTCTGCACCAACCTCGACACTGGCTCCTACTACCACCCGAGATCCCTCGTCTGAGAATTGCTGTTCGACACCACAACCCCATCCAGCCTATACGAGAACGAACTGATCGCTATAAGAACATCCCAGTCCCAATCATTGTAAAAATTATCAATAACTTGTAATTACCAGTGGAATTCACTCCCTGTCAATCTTACTTTTCGCACTGTCACTATGTTGAAATGCCCTGTAGTTTGAGCTTCTCCCCACCTAGTTATTATATTTCATATTTTTATCACTTACATTACTTGTCTATTTTTTTGTAAATCAAGAGACCCATTCTCCAATTAAGTAACTGTATATTTTCAGCCTTCCGGTTGCTATGCTCTTTCAATAAACCTTTAATTATTATTATTACATTTGATGCTGCACCATATGTGATGCTGCACAATATGTGATGTTGCACCATGTGATATTACTGCACCGTGTGTTGCTGCTGCACAATGTGTGATACTGGTACACCCTGTGCGATGTGGTTGAAGTGTCATGTAGGCCTGTGTCTATAGTAAGTGTGTGTGTTTGTATTGAGAGTGTGATATGCAGAAGAGTGTGGCAGTATAATAGAAGTGGTAGTGGTAGTGGTTTTACTACCAGCAGCAGGGATAGTATTACCAATTATTACCGTGAATGTTTAGTTCTGTGTTATAGTTAGGCATTGATGGTGGAGTGACGCAGCAGGTAATAAGTAAAGAGGCTCATTAGGTAGGGGCAAGGCGAGGCAACAGGTGGAGAAGATGGCAGGCTGGCTGTGGGCGGGGAGAGAGGGAGGGGTGAATGGGCGGGTAGGACATCGTGGTGGGTAGAAGGGGTTATGTAACACGGCGATAAGCAAATATCTGTGTCGTAGCCCGAGTGTGACCGTATGATAGATGACTGCTGCTGTGCTGGTCTGCGGGCGGTGCCTGGGTGCCGCCTTTCTCACTGTTAAGGCTCGTCTTAACAGAGCTCGTTGGATCACCTTAACATTAGACACCCCAGCTTTGATATTTCACCTGATCATTAAACACCCAAACGCCACCTGCGGAGGCTACGTTAGGTTACCAGTCGAGGTGAAATAGGGTGTGGACTTGGTGATGTGGGGTGGTGGTAATAGGATGGTGACGTGGGGTGGTGGTAATAGGATGGTGACGTGGGGTGGTGGAAATAGTATGGTGACGTGGGGTGGTGTAATAGGATGGTGACGTGGGGTGGTGGTAATAAGGATGGTGATGTGGGTGGTGGTAATAGGATGGTGACGTGGGTGGTGATAATAGGATGGTGACGTGGGGTGGTGGTAATAGGATGGTGACGGGTGGTGGTAATAGGATGGTGACGGGTGGTGGTAATAGTATGGTAACGTGGGGTGGTGGTAATAGATGGTGACGGGGTGGTGGTAAGGATGGTGACGTGGGTGGTGGTAATAGGATGGTGACGTGTGGTGGTAATAGGATGGTGACGGGTGGTGGTAATAGTATGGTAACGTGGGGTGGTGGTAATAGGATGGTGACGGGTGGTGGTGGAATGGAGGGGTGGTGGTAATATGATGGTGACGTGGGGTGGTGGTAATATGATGGTGACGTGGGTGGTGGTAATAGGTATGGTAACGTGGGGTGGTGGTAGTAATATGATGGTGACGTGGGTGGTGGTAATAGGATGGTGACGTGGGGTGGTGGTAATAAGGATGGTGACGTGGGGTGGTGGTTATAGGATGGTGACGTGGGTGGTGGTAATATGATGGTGACGTGGGGTGGTGGTAATAAGGATGGTGACGTGGGGTGGTGGTGAATAGTATGGTAACGTGGGTGGTAATGATGGTGACGTGGGGTGGTGGTAATAGGATGGTGACGGGGTGGTGGTAATAGGATGGTGACGTGATGGTGGTAATAGTACAGTGGTGTAGTGGTGCTGGTGTTGGTAGGTACAGTGGTGTCAGTGGTGCTAGTGTTGGTAGGTACAGTGGTGTCAGTGGTGCTAGTGTTGGTAGGTACAGTGGTGTCAGTGGTGCTGGTGTTGGAGGTACAGTGGTGTCATTGGTGCGGTGTGGGTAGGCAGTGGTGTCAGTGGTGCTAGTGTTGGTAGACAGTGGTGTCATTGGTGCTAGTGTGGGTGGGTACAGTGGTGTCAGTGGTGCTAGTGTTGGTAGGTACAGTGGTGTCAGTGGTGCTAGTGTTGGTAGGTACAGTGGTGCTAGTGTTGGTGGGTACAGTGGTGCTAGTGTTGGTAGGGGTACAGTGGTGTCAGTGGTGCTAGTGTTGGTAGGTACAGTGGTGTCAGTGGTGCTAGTGTTGGTAGGTACAGTGGTGTCAGTGGTGCTAGTGTTGGTAGGTACAGTGGTGTCATTGGTGCTAGTGTGGTAGGTACAGTGGTGTCAGTGGTGCTAGTGTTGGTAGATACAGTGGTGTCATTGGTGCTAGTGTGGGTAGGTACAGTGGTGTCAGTGGTGCTAGTGTTGGTAGGTACAGTGGTGTCAGTGGTGCTAGTGTTGGTAGGTACAGTGGTGCTAGTGTTGGTGGGTGCAGTGGTGTCAGTGGTGCTAGTGTTGGTAGGTACAGTGGTGACAATGGTGCTGGTGTTGTTAGGTACAGTGGTGTCAGTGGTGCTGGTGGGCTGGTGCCAGTGGTGACAGTGGTTGCTGGTGTTGTTGGGTACAGTGGTGTCAGTGGTGCTGGTGTTGGTGGGTACAGTGGTGACAGTGGTGCTGGTGTTTGTTGGGTACAGTGGTGTCAGTGGTGCTGGTGTTGGTGGGTACAGGTGGTGTCAGTGGTGCTGGTGTTGGTGGGTACAGTGGTGACAGTGGTGCTAGTGTTGTTGGGTACGGTGGTGTCAGTGTTGCTAGTGTTGGTAGGTACAGTGGTGACAAGGTGCTAGTGTTGTTGGGTATGGTGGTGTCAGTGTTGTAGTGTTGGTAGGTACAGTGGTGACAATGGTGCTAGTGTTGTTGGGTACGGTGGTGTCAGTGTTGCTGGTGTTTGGTACGCAGTGGTGACAATGGTGCTGCTAGTGTTGGTAGGTACAGTGGTGACATTGGTGCTAGTGTTGTTGGGTACAGTGGTGTCAGTTGTTCTGGTGTTGGTAGGTGCAGTGGTGACAATGGTGCTGGTGTTGTTAGGTACGGTGGTGTCAGTGGTGCTGGTGTTGGTAGGTGCAGTGGTGACAGTGGTGCTAGTGTTGTTGGGTACAGTGGTGTCAGTGGTGCTGGTGTTGGTAGATGCAGTGGTGACAATGGTGCTGGTGTTGTTGGGTACGGTGGTGTCAGTGGTGCTAGTGTTGGTGGTACAGTGGTGACATTGGTGCTAGTGTTGGTAGGTACAGTGGTGTCAGTGTTGCTGGTGTTGGTGGGTACAGTGGGCAATGGTGCTAGTGTTGTTGGGTACGGTGGTGTCAGTGGTGCTGGTGTTGGTAGATGCAGTGGTGACAGTGGTGCTAGTGTTGTTGGGTACAGTGGTGTCAGTGGTGCTGGTGTTGGTGGGTACAGTGGTGACAATGGTGCTTGCTGGTGTTGGTGGGTACGGTGGTGTCAGTGTTGCTGGTGTTGGTAGGTGCAGTGGTGACAATGGTGCTGGTGTTGTTAGGTACGGTGGTGACAGTGGTGCTGAGTGTTGGTAGATGCAGTGGTGACAGTGGTGCTGGTGTTGGTGGGTACAGTGGTGACAGTGGTGCTAGTGTTGGTGGGTACGGTGGTGTCAGTGGTGCTGGTGTTGGTGGGTACGGTGGTGACAGTGGTGCTAGTGTTGGTAGGTACAGTGGTGACAGTGGTGCTGGTGTTGGTAGGTACAGTGGTGTCAGTGGTGCTAGGTGTTGGTAGGTACAGTGGTGTCAGTGGTGCTTGCTGGTGTTGGTAGTACAGTGGTGTCAGTGGTGCTAGTGTTGGTGGAGTGCAGTGGTGACAGTGGTGCTAGTGTTGTTGGGTACGGTGGTGTCAGTGGTGCTAGTGTTGGTAGGTACGGTGGTGTCAGTGGTGCTAGTGTTGGTAGGTACAGTGGTGACAATGGTGCTAGTGTTGTTAGGTACGGTGGTGTCAGTGGTGCTAGTGTTGAGGTAGGTACAGTGGTGTCATTGGTGCTAGTGTTGGTGGGTACAGTGGTGTCAGTGGTGCTAGTGTTGTTGGGTGCGGTGGTGTCAGTGGTGCTAGTGTTGGTAGGTACAGTGGTGTCAGTGGTGCTAGTGTTGTTAGGTACGGTGGTGTCAGTGGTGCTAGTGTTGTGGGTACGGTGGTGGTTCAGTGGTGCTGGTGTTGGTAGGTACGGTGGTGTCAGTGGTGCTAGTGTTGTGGGTGGTGGTGTCAGTGGTGCTGAGGTGTTGGTAGGTACGGTGGTGTCAGTGGTGCTGGTGTTTGTTGGGTGCGGTGGTGTCAGTGGTGCTAGTGTTGTTAGGTACAGTGGGGTCAGTGGTGCTGGTGTTAGGTACAGTGGTGTCAGTGGTGCTAGTGTTGTTAGGTACGGTGGTGTCAGTGGTGCTAGTGTTGTTAGGTACGGTGGTGTCAGTGGTGCTAGTGTTGTTGGTACAGTGGTGTCAGTGGTGCTAGTGTTGTTAGGTACGGTGGTGTCAGTGGTGCTGGTGTTGGTGCAGGTGGTGGTGTCAGTGTTGCTAGTGTTGTTAGGTACAGTGGTGTCAGTGTTGCTGGTGTTGGTAGGTACAGTGGTGACAATGGTGCTAGTGGTGTTAGGTACGGTGGTGTCAGTGGTGCTGAGTGTTGTTGGGTACGGTGGTGTCGTGGTGCTAGTGTTGGTAGGTACAGTGGTGTCAGTGGTGTTAGTGTTGGTGAGGTACGGTGGGGTCAGTGGTGCTAGTGTTGTTAGGTACAGTGGTGTCAGTGGTGCTAGTGTTGGTAGGTACAGTGGTGTCAGTGGTGCTAGTGTTGGTAGGTACGGTGGGGTCAGTGGTGCTAGTGTTGTTAGGTACAGTGGTGTCAGTGGTGCTAGTGTTGGTGGTACAGTGGGGTCAGTGGTGCTGTAGTGTTGGTAGGTACGGTGGTGTCAGTGGTGCTAGTGTTGGTAGGTACGGTGGTGTCAGTGGTGCTAGTGTTGGGTAGAGCGGTGGGGTCAGTGGTGCTAGTGTTGGTAGGTACGGTGGTGTCAGTGGTGCTAGTGTTTGGAGTGCGGTGGTGACAGTGGTGCTAGTGTTGTTAGGTACGGTGGTGTCCAGTGTGGTGCTAGTGTTGTTAGGTACAGTGGTGTCAGTGGTGCTAGTGTTGTTAGGTACGGTGGGGTCAGTGGTGCTAGTGTTGGTAGGTACAGTGGTGACAATGGTGCTAGTGTTGGGTACGGTGGGGTCAGTGGTGCTAGTGTTGTTGGTGCAGTGGGGTCAGTGGTGCTAGTGTTGGTGGGTGCAGTGGTGACAATGGTGCTGTGTTGTTAGGTACGGTGGTGTCAGTGGTGCTGAGTGTTGGTAGGTACGGTGGTGTCAGTGGTGCTAGTGTTGTTAGGTACAGTGTTGGGGTCAGTGGTGCTAGTGTTGGTAGGTACGGTGGGGTCAGTGGTGCTAGTGTTGTTAGGTACAGTGGTGACATGTGGTGCTAGTGTTGTTGGGTACAGTGGGGTCAGTGGTGCTGGTGTTGTTAGGTACAGTGGTGTCAGTGGTGCTAGTGTTGTTAGGTACAGTGGTGACAATGGTGCTAGTGTTGTTAGGTACAGTGGGGTCAGTGGTGCTAGTGTTGTTGGGTACAGTGGTGACAGTGGTGCTAGTGTTGTTAGGTACAGTGGTGACAGTGGTGCTGGTGTTGTTAGGTACAGTGGGGTCAGTGGTGCTAGTGTTGTTGGGTACGGTGGGGTCAGTGGTGCTAGTGTTGGTAGGTACAGTGGTGACAATGGTGCTAGTGTTGTTAGGTACAGTGGTGTCAGTGTTGCTAGTGTTGGTAGGTACAGTGGTGACAATGGTGCTAGTGGTGTTAGGTACGGTGGTGTCAGTGGTGCTAGTGTTGTTAGGTGCGGTGGGTGGTGACAGTGGTGCTAGTGTTGGTAGGTGGTGGTGTCAGTGGTGTTGGTGTTGGTAGGTACGGTGGGTCAGTGGTGCTAGTGTTGTTAGGTACAGTGGTGTCAGTGGTGCTAGTGTTGGTGGGTGCAATGGTGTCAGTGGTGCTAGTGTTGGTGGGTCAGTGGTGTCAGTGGTGCTGGTGTTGGGTGCAGTGGTGTCGGTGGTGCTGGTGTTTGGTAGGGCAGGTGGGGTCAGTGGTGCTGGTGTTGGTAGGCGGTGGGGTCAGTGGTGCTGGTGTTGGTGGGTACGGTGGGGTCAGTGGTGCTGGTGTTGGTAGGTGCAGTGGGGTCAGTGGTGCTAGTGTTGGTAGGTACGGTGGTGTCAGTGGTGCTGGTGTTGGTGGATGCAGTGGTGACAGTGGTGCTAGTGTTGTTGGGTACGGTGGGGTCAGTGGTGCTGGTGTTGGTGGGTACGGTGGTGTCAGTGGTGCTAGTGTTGGTTGGAATGCGGTGGTGTCAGTGGTGCTGGAGTGTTGGTAGGTGCAGTGGTGGACAAGTGGTGCTAGTGTTGTTGGGTACAGTGGGGTCAGTGGTGCTGGTGTTGTTGGGTACGGTGGGGTCAGTGGTGCTGGTGTTGGTAGGGTACGGTGGTGACAATGGTGCTGGTGTTGTTGGGTGCGGTGGTGTCAGTGGTGCTGGTGTTGGTAGGTACGGTGGTGTCAGTGGTGCTAGTGTTGTTGGGTGCGGTGGTGTCAGTGGTGCTGGTGTTGGTGGGTACGGTGGGGTCAGTGGTGCTGGTGTTGGGTACAGTGGTGACAATGGTGCTGGTGTTGTTGGGTACAGTGGGGTCAGTGGTGCTGGTGTTGTTGGGTTGGGGTCAGTGGTGCTGGTGTTGTTGGGTACAGTGGTGACAGTGGTGCTAGTGTTGTTGGGTGCAGTGGGTCAGTGGTGCTGGTGTTGGTAGGTGCAGTGGTGTCCAGTGGTGCTGGTGTTGTTGGGTGCAGTGGGGTCAGTGGTGCTGGTGTTGTTGGGTACGGTGGGGTCAGTGGTGCTAGTGTTGTTGGGTACGGTGGTGACCATGGTTGCTAGTGTTGGTAGGTACGGTGGTGTCAGTGGTGCTGGTGTTGGTGTGGGTGCGGTGGTGTCAATGGTGCTGGTGTTGGTGGGTACAGTGGTGTCAGTGGTGCTGGTGTTGGTGGGTGCGGTGGTGTCGAGTGGTGCTGGTGTTGGTGGGTACGGTGGTGTCAATGGTGCTGTGTTGGTAGGTGCAGTGGTGACAATGGTGCTGGTGTTGTTGGGTACGGTGGTGACAGTGGTGCTGGTGGTGGGTACAGTGGTGACAGTGGTGCTAGTGTTGTTAGGTACGGTGGTGTCAGTGGTGCTAGTGTTGGTAGGGCGGTGGTGACAGTGGTGCTAGTGTTGTTGGGTACGGTGGTGTCATTGGTGCTGGTGTTGTTGGGTGCGGTGGTGTCAGTGGTTGCTGGTGTTGGTGGAATGCGGTGGTTGTCAGTGGTTGCTGGTGTTGGTGGGTGCAGTGTGGTGACAGTGGTGCTGGTGTTGTTGGGTACGGTGGTGTCAGTCAGTTGCTGGTGTTTGGTGGGTGGGTGGTGACAGTGGTTGGTGTTGGTGGGTGCAGGTGGTGTCAGTGGTTGCTGGTGTTGGTGGGTGCAGTGGTGTCAGTGGTTGGCTGGTGTTTGGGTAGGTGCAGTGGGGTCAGTGGTGCTGGTGTTGGGTACGGTGGTGTCAGTGGTTGCTGGTGTTGGTGGGTGCAGTGGTGGTGCTGGTGTTGGTGGGTGCAGTTGGGGTCGTGGTGTGTTTGGTGGGTGCGGTGGTGTCATTGGTGCTGGTGTTGGGTAGGTACAGTGGTGACAGTGGTGCTGGTGTTGTTGGGTACGGTGGTGTCAGTGGTGCTAGTGTTGTTGGGTACAGTGGTGTCATTGGTGCTGGTGTTGTTGGGTGCGGTGGTGTCAGTGGTGCTAGTGTTTGTTGGGTACAGTGGTGTCAGTGGTGCTGGTGTTGTTGGGTACGGTGGGTCAGTGGTGCGTGGTGTTTGTTAGGTGCGGTGGTGACAGTGGTGCTGGTGTTGTTGGGTACGGTGGTGTCG